>NC_080791.1:19946705-20192567 GCF_028018385.1 Neofelis nebulosa
GAAAAAACAACAAATTTAGAGCATAAATCCAGGAGGCAAAAAAAAAAAAAAAATCCACGTAATAGGAGTTCCATAAAAAACACAAAGAAGGGAAATTCTCTTAGAGTTAATTCAAGAAAGTTTCCTGTAACTGAAGGAGTTTTCAGGCTGAAAGGACCTACTGAGGATCCAGAACAACAGGTGAAAACAGACCTCCAGCCAAGGCACACATCTGTAAGATTTCAGTCCACTGGCTACAAAGAAAAGTGTCCCAGAAGCTTCCAAAAAGGAAAACAAGTGAATAAACAGGACAAAGAATCAACAATCGAAATGGCTTTCCACGTATGCAGCAGCAACTGGAAGGTAATGAAAAATAAATCAAATGCTGCTTTTAAAATTACTCAAAAGTATTCAAAAATAATTTCCAGCATAGAATTCCACACTTAGTCAAAATACTAATAAAGCCTGTGACTAGAATATTCTTTAGAGGAGGAGGAGCCCGACACATTTACCTTTCACCCATCGATCAGGAAATGAGAGAGGAGAGAATAAACCAAGAAAAAGGAAAACACTGGATACAAGAGTAAACTGAAAGGAATCTCAGAATGAAGGGGAAGAGAGACACATGGACATAAAACCCAGAGGGGAGTTCTGGGAGAGATTTGCTCAGGAAAATGAAATCTTCCCAAGACGATCTTGAGAATCGGGTATGGACAAGCAGTCAAGAGTCTGGAGTTAAACTGGTCACAAGTACATTAAAGATTAACAAGGCAAATATTAAGTCCAAGAAACAACAAAGTCTTGCAAAAAAAAAAAAAAAAAAAAAGTAATCCGAGTTGATTACCTGACTTAGCTGAGAGTCAGCTATGCATATCCTAGAAAGGACCTAACCAGGGGCACCTGGGTGGCTCAGTTGGTTAAGCATCCAACTTCCGCTCAGGTCATGATCTCACGGTTCATGGGTTTGATCCCTGCATCGGGCTCTGTACTAACTGCTCAGAGCCTGGAGCCTGCTTCAGATTCTGTACCTCTCTCTGCCCCTCCCCCACTCAAGCTGTGTGTCTGTGTGTGTCTTTCAAAAATAAACATTTTTTTAAAAATCAAGATTTAAAAAAAAAAAAGAACCTAACCAAAATCAAAACAGAGAGAAGGGACGAACAGGGTGCACAGATAGGGTGGGAACAGGGAACAAAGAACTAAATTTTCATCTTTTACAGCAGGAAATACTAGATAATTCCTAAAGGTAAAATACCTAGAAAGTGGCAGTGCAGCAGGAACTTAGAAACACGAAGAGAAATACAAAAAGAATCACCCAGTACTAGAAATTGATTGCCTCTGTAGTAAAGAAAACAGGGAAGGGGTCAGGGGACTGCTGCTTCTTTAAACAATCCTTGTAGAACCATTTGACTCTAGAAACAATGCACATGGGTAAATGAGGAAACTCAAATCTTTAATAAATTCGGAGAACTTGGGAATTGAAAAAGAAAAATACACGGGGAAAAGAGAACAAGCTTAAAGTACTCGTACTTTGTCTTTAGCTTATAAATGATCTCCATGTGAAATTCAGGATAAAAAGCCACCCTTCCACCCTGATTTCCATTGCTTTCTACAGTCTATTTCCCATTCAATGTCAAGCTCGGAGGAAGAATAAAGACTATTTGGCCATTCTTTAACTTCTGGCTAGAATATTGACAAGTGCACCGAGTTATACCATTATCTGTAGCCATGGAGGCAGGGAGAGAATGGAGGTTACAAATATTCAGATAATACCCAAGAATTTTACTAGTCAACATTTTTAAGCAACTCTTAGTTATTCCTGTCACAGAGACACATTCATAAGGCAGGTCTTTTTTAAACTAAAAAAGAGAACAGGTCTTAAAGGCTTTGGGGGAAAAAAAGCTTGGATTTCCCTGGTATATAGCTTTTACTGGAAACAGGCAACTCAATCTCTTACCAGGGCTCCCATAGATTTGAATTATACTGTCCTTCTCTCCCTATATAGCATTTATGTCTGCCAGGAAGAATAGAAACCCTGGGGCGGGATGGGGGTGGGACAGGAAAGGGGGAGAGAAGGAACATTCTAAATGAAGGATCCTCAACGCAACTGGGTGGCCCTGTGTGGCCCTATTTCATCCAGGGCAACCACGTCCTCTCTTAGTCCACACACATGACAAAGAAATAAGTGATTTTAAAAATTCCTTAGAAATGGACAGAATAACTCCTCATAATGATAGTGATGGCACACACCTTTTAATTAACCATGTCACTACTGCAGTTTTTAATTTTTTTTTAATGTTTATTTATTTTTGAGAGAGACAGAGAGAGAGAGAGACAGACAGACAGACAGACAGAGCATAAGCAGGGGAGGGGCAGAAAGAAAGAGAAGGAGAGACAGAGAATTGGAAGCAGCTCCAGGCTCTGAGCTGTCAGCACAGAGCCCGACGCGGGGCTCGAGCCCATAAACCGTGAGATCATCACCTGAGCCAAAGTCGGACGCTTGACCGACTGAGCCACCCAGGGGCCCCATTACTACTGCAGTCTTATACAGACCTACCTACAGTGTGATATCGAGAACCAACCTGGTATGTTCAGACCTGTACTGTAATTCAGTCTTCCCCTAGCACTTTTCATCCAAGATCTCACAGTAGGTACTTTTTTTAATTTTTTAAATATTTATTTTTGAGAGGGAGAAAGAGTGCCAGCAGGGGAGGTGCAGAGAGCGAGGGAGACACAGGATCCGAAGCCGGCTCCAGGCTCTGAGCTGTCAGCACAGAGCTCAACACGGGGCTCGAACCCACGAATCATGAAATCATGACCTGAGCTGAAGTTGGACACTCAACCGAGTCACCCAGGCACCCCTCAGAGTAGTAGTTTCATACGTCTTATATCACATCTTCTCGCCATTTGTAACTTATAAGACACTCTCGTGTTTCTGAGGTCATGTAAGGGAAGTAACGTAATTCTTGCAAAAGGAAGATTAGAATTTAAGTCTCCAAGCCAAGCCTTCTAGCCAGTGGCCATGATGCCAAATCCAAATGCAGCTACACAATATTGTAAAGAGGGTAAGAAGGCCCACAGAATTATAAATGAAATCGTGGAGGAAAGGTTAACTGGTATATACACAGAGAATTCTAAGAGGGAAGGAGTAAATAAAAAAGAATCTTTGGGAGGGGGAATTAAAACCAGAAAATACAAGCGAGAGAATCTGGACAGAAAACGGAAGCATCATACCCATTTTTTTTTTTAACCTCACTCTAAATATTTATTGGACTGCTCTGTGAACTCTACATGTATTAATTCTGTAACCTGCCAGACTAATCAGCTATAAGACCCTGAACACGTCAATCTCTTTCTCAGTCACCTTATCCATAAGGATTAGGGCAAAATTTTTAGTTTCATCTTTCATCCTACTCGATGTGTCAACCTCTCCGAAAACATTCCAGCAAGTTGTTACTCAACCTTGGCTTGAATGTAAAGGGCTAAGGAGTTCAGTACCTCCTCGGAAAGCCAAATTTAAATTTCAGATTGCCGTTAATCAAATATTTTCCATACACTGATCTAAGATCTTACTAGATAATTCCCAGCTATGTTTTTAAAATTTTTTAATTAAAATTTTAATTTTTAAGTAAGTTTTTTAAGTTTTTTAAAAGTTTTTTAAAAGTTTTTTAAAAGTTTTTTAAAAGTTTTTTAAAAGTTTTTTAAAAGTTTTTTAAAAGTTTTTTAAAAGTTTTTTAAAAGTTTTTTAAAAGTTTTTTAAAAATGTAATGCGCCTGGGTGGCACAGCTGGTTAAGCATCTGGCTTCGGCCCAGGTCATGATGTTGAAATTTGTGGGTTTGAGCCCTGCATCGGGCTCTGTGCTGACAGCTCAGAGCCTGGAGCCTGGTTGGGATTCTGTGTCTCCCTCCCTCTCTGCCCCTCCCCTGCTCACGCTCTCTCTCTCTCTCGAAAATAAATAAACATTAAAAAATTAAATATAATTTTTACATCCAAAATCACTATGGGAGATCCTTCTACATAAATACAATGACATCAACCCCCTGACACTTTAAAGTGGGATCACTGGGGCGCCTGGGTGGCTCAGTCAGTTAAGCGTCCGACTTCAGCTCAGGTCACGATCTCACAGTCTGGTCTGTGAGTTCAAGCCCCGAGTTGGGCTCTGGGCTGATGGCTCAGAGCCTGGAGCCTGCTTCCGATTCTGTGTCTCCCTCTCTCTCTGCCCCTCTCCTGTTCATGCTCTTTGTCTCAAAAATAAATAAACGTTAAAAATTAAAAAATAAAGTGGGATCATTAAAACTGGCTTCTAGTCTTAATTCTGCCACCGTCTACTTAACATTGACAATACATTCATTATAGCTGGATCCCAATTTCTTCACTTCTAAAATGAAGGGCTTAGATTTTGTCAGACGTCTCTAACACGGACAGTTCTTTCCTGAATATACATTTGTCCTTAATTGCATGGATCATCACCTTATTTTTGCTTCCTTTCTCAAATGAGGTGTTGGGAACTTCTTCAATGAATACAAGAGCTTTTCCTTCTTTTTCCTGTTTCTTTTAATTCTTCTAATTGTTATGGATATATTTAGAGTACGTGAACTGAAATCTTAGTGAGAGGACAATAACTTTAATAAGCTGGAATTTATAGTTCCTTGCCTACCAAAAAAAAAAAAAAAAAAAAAAAAAAGATAGGATACTAGGTCCTTAAGCGTTAGAAAGAACCAACCAGGTTCGACTTCCCACTAACGAAGAACCAAAACAGCCTTCCAGCTTCTGCTCCGACTTTTCTAGAGAAAGGTGCTTAGTGTCTTCTGGACTTAGCCTGTCCTGTTAACGGACAGCACGGTACCTGGCCCATAGGAGGTACGCGAATGCTGTTCCCAAATCTGTTTCCCTGGAAACCACCCATGGGTTCTGGTTCTGCCTTCTTTAGCATAGCCCCATAGATATAGCCCTTGATACGAAAAGCCCTGCAACCATCCAAACTACCATAGCTAATCCCCTCTCCTGCCCCCCTCCACGACTCTGCTCCTCCAAGCCCTAAAGCCCACACTCCTTTATTCGTGGTTTTCCACACCTTGACTATCCACGTGGCTGTATACCGGATGGATTTTTAGCTTGTCAACACCCTCTTTAAAATGTGACGCTAAGAACATAAATATTGCAGTCGCCTCATTAGGTCTGCACCGAGCCCAGCTCGAGACGACCAGAGAGTCACGGCTGCGACTAAACAGGTTTATGGCAGGATTCTCTTAGCACCAAGAGGCATTCTGCTTGCTCTGTGCCCTCACAGATCTTTATCTCTAGTCATCAAACACTCGGAGCCCGTCTTCTACCTTCTGAAGTGGGGTCATGGATTCCAACTAATTCTTAGTGGAGCACGCTCAGCCAGTACTGGGCAGAATGGGCTGTTGTCCATTTCCTGTGTCACGTGAGCAGAAATAGCGTCAAGAGTCCATCTCTGAGAATCTACGAAGTCCGTCGCCAACAGCATTGAGAACAAACCCGGCACAAAGTATTTACTACACTTGGGATTCCCGGTAGGCCACCTCGGCTAGGTTAAGAGGTTTTTGCCCCTTCAGAACCAGCCCCGGGTCTTTAATCCACCCTAAGGAACGTGGTTTTGTCAGATCTTCACCACCAAGGGAGACGGCGTTGAGGCAAAAGCTAGGTAATTCAGACAAAATACCTCTTCAGCCTATGGAGGCTTTGATCGGTCTTGAAAGCCAAAACCAGTGCCATCGTGTTACATTAAACTGAAACTTAACTGGGTCTGTCCTCTACTATCCTCGCCCCTGTGTGTGGAAAAAGGAAAGAAAAACCAGGAGAACTGTGCTGTTGGATTGTTGGCCATCAATTTCAGGGAACGCTGCCTGATGAGAAAACCGCGCCTCAGTGCGGCAGGTGCTACAGAGGTGAGCTCTTCCCTTCCCACTTACTCTAGGCAGAAACAGCCACATAAGGCGGCCACGATAAGGCAGAACAGACTTCTTTCCGCATGTAATGCTCATGAATCAAAGACAAGGCCATTCCCTGGCTCCGGGATTCACTCTTCCTCTGATCAGGCAGAACGGTGCCCACGCTAACAATGTTTCCTATCTACTTGCCTTTTCCAAAGTTCAGGAGACATGCCTCACCTGCTTCTGTCAGAGCCAAAATAGACCCTAGCATATTCCTGTGAAGACAGGAGGAGAAAGAAAGATCTAAATGTCTGGGGCTTTGGGGTTTGTGTTAACCATCCGATTCAAAAAAATTTTTAATGTCTTTCCAAAATATAGTATTTCTGGGTGCCTGGGTGGCTCAGTCTTTTAAGCATCCGACTCTTGGTTTCAGCTCAGGTCATGAGCTCCCTGTTCTGGAGATGGAGCCTCGCATTGGGCTCTGCACTGACAGCACAGAGCCTTGCTTGGGATTCTCTCCCCACTCCCTGCCCCTCCCTGGCTCATGCTCTCGCTTTCAAAATAAACTTAAAAAAAAAAAAAAAGTATTTCTACTCACTTTAAAGATTCTCCCCAAATTCCTTTTGGTAGCTCTTCTTTCTAGTATTCAAAGAATCTGATATTCTCCGGAGTGCCTGGGTGGTTCAGTCAGTTAACGTCCGTCTTCGGCTCAGGTCATGATCTTGTGGTTCATGGGTTCAAGCCCAGCATCAGGCTCTGTGCTGACAGCTCAGAGCCTGGAGCCTGCTTTGGATTCTGTGTCTCCCTCTCCCCCTCTTGTGCTCAGTCTGTCTGTCTGTCTCTCTCTCTCTCTCTCTCTCTCTCTCAAAAATAAACATTAAAAGAAGAAGAAGAATCTGAGATTCTCCCCCTTGTGGAATAGTATCTACTTTACCTTCCAAGTTACTGGGAACATTCTTATTCACAAATCACTTCCCCTCTCCCCACTCCTCCCCCTCCCCCATAACCAAGCCTTTTGTCTTTAATTGTAGACCACTTGCCAAAAAAACCCCGCCTTAAAAAGGTATTGTCATCATCTGAACAGGGAGAGAGGAAAAATCTGAGTGTAAATTTGTTTTTAATAGCGCACATCCACACATTCTAACTCAAGGAGAGAGGTGTTCACATAAAGTGATAGAGGCAAAATGCCAACCGGTACGTTGTTACAAGAAACCAATGTACTGAACAAAGACATGAACAAGGAATCAGAAGAGAGATTTTTTTGGTCCTGCTTTGGCTGTTAGCTAGTCCTGATTTCATGGGTAGATCCTTCCATCCTGCCAAGCCCCAATTTTCTTAACTCTGGAAGGGAAAACTAATCCTTGTCATGACTCACAAGATCTTGATTGATAAATAGCACTTTGGATTTCCCAAACACGTATACAACCCTTACGTTTTTAAAGCAATAGCTTTGCCTCCTAAATGATGCAGATTGGATAGGTCTCACCCTGACACTTATCTTTGCTTAAATTGAGGTTTCCTGGAACAAGCCCGTTAGAGAGAGAGAGAGAGAGAGAGAGAGAGAGAGGAAAGGAGAGGAAAGGAGAGGAAAGGAGAGGAAAGGAGAGGAAAGGAGAGGAAAGGAGAGGAAAGGAGAGGAAAGGGAAAAGAAAAAGAATTCGTATGGCTACATTCACAGAATCATAGAACTTAGACCTACAAGGATATTTAGGATTGTCCTCTTATTAGCGAAACAAGGAAACACAAAGATTTAAATGTAACCCAAGCTCACACCGCCATGGTGCATAGAATTATTATTCATCCTTAGAACCCAAGGGTCAGGATTCCACGTAGCCACACGCCCTTTTCCAGCCTTTCTGGGCTCCCTACCTAACTACACAACCAGGGCCAAAGGAAGATCGCAAGCTGAGGTCACCTCTAGCGGGCCGCTGCATTTCTAAGTGTACTGGGGGCGTAGCATCCACATACCATTTGGTAGAATTTCAAACTCCAAATACCGAGTAATCTCTGTCCCTTCGGTGTTTCAGAGTCAAAAAAAAATTCCATCTGCGGCGACCTTTTCCGTGCAGGTGAAACTCACGACTATACCAAACGAGTAAAAACAGGAAAATCGGGGTGGCTGTGAGGGGGTCGGCCACGGAAAGGTTTTTAGCCCCGTTCACTCCGGTCGAGCACAGGAAACCACCCAGAGCCGAGGGGAGGGGGCGTGCTCGGAGGAGGACGCGGTAACAAAACGATTCCCGGAAACTCGTGTTCGTTCCCAGTTTTGCCCGGCGAGCCCTTTATTATCTAAAGAGACTGCAAGCCCGGGGAGAGAATAGGAGACCTCGTAGGAGAATAGGAGACCTCGTAGGGGAAAAGGAGAGGGGAGAGGGGCGACGCGCTGGGCCGGACTCCCGCCCCACCTCGATAATCCACAAACAGGCGCCCGCCCCCCAGGAGATGCGTCTCCCCCTTGAGCTTTAATCTCGCTAAAACTCCGCATCCCTAAAATGCAAGGAGAATGGGCATTTCCACACGCAAGCCAAGGAACGCTCATTTTCAAAGTATCTGGAGCCCATGGGACGTGTAAGAGTTGCGGGGCAGGTGCGACAAGGTCAGGAGGCAGACGTCGCCCGGGGGTGTTTTCTCTGCCCAAGTTTCTCGCCGCGGGTGGGCGCGCCGCTCTGGACGGGGGCGAGGCGGCGTCAAGAGCAGGGGTACCCGGGGGCCACAAACCAGGGGTGCCGGGGTTGCGAACCGCAAGCTCGGGAGGGAACCGCGACGGGAGAGGATGGGAAGCGCCGCCCGGAGGAGGGGGCGTCGCTTTCGCTTTTGAGTTAGAGACGGGGGACCTGAGTGCGAGGTCAGTGGCAAGCAGCGCGCGAGTCGGTCGGGCACCGGCGTCTTAAGCATCTGGTTGTGGCTCAACCTGTCTCCCCGCAGAGCGGAAGGCGCCCACCCGGTCCCTTACCTGCGGCCAATCGGTCTACCCAGGGAAGGGCAAAGGGTCCCGGTGGAGAGGTCGCGGAGCCTGGACAACGGAGCTGGGGGCAGGTGGCGGAGAGGTGAGGGCCGAGAGGGTCTGCGATCGCGGCGGAGTTAAGAGAACCGCCAGCCCGGGGTCCAGCTTGCGCCACTTAAGACGCGGGGCGCGGGAATGAGCTAACGCAGGTGCGCGCTCGCCCGGCAGGGCCTCGGCGGGCCGGCCGCAGGGGGAGGAGGGCGCGAGCACGGGGCCCCGCACCAGTTCGAGGGTTGACAGGTGTGTTTTGTTTGTCTCCGAGGCCCGCCCCCCCCCCCCCGGCCCCGAGTCCGAGTCCGAGTGTCCCGGATCCCGGAGGGCCCCGCGCCCCGCCCCGCCGCGTCCTCCCCGCCTCCCCCGCCACGCGGCTCAGAGCACGTGCGGCCCCGAGCCGAGCTCCCCCTCGTCCCCGATGTCCACCTCGTCCTCGGGCTCGGTCAGCACGTAGGGGCCGGCGGGCAGGCCCAGCCGAGCCTCGGCGGATGCGGCCTCTGGGCCGCGAGGGCTGCCCTCGGGGCTCTCGAGCCCATCGGGCGCTTTGGGCTCATCCTGACTTTTCCTCAGCTGCTTTTTATGCTTCATCCGCCGGTTCTGGAACCACGTTTTCACCTGATTGCAGGGAGGAAAAAAAAAAAATATACAACCGCGTCATCCCTTCAGACCCATAGTTACTAAGATCTCAGAGACTGCTGGGGGCTAGGAAAATGGACCGCGACCCATTCACGAATTACCCAGGAGCTGTGACCATCTCTTCCTTGGGTTAAGTCACACCTGAACTGCTCGCAAGTTACCGTCTTAGGCTGAATGAGAACCAGACATCCTAAGTCTCCTGGAAGTCATTATCCAAAACAATAGTAAAGGTCAAACGGGTGTGGTTAGTTAATACTGGTTAATACTAATATCTAATTAATGTTACTAATTAGAATGGCCAGTAGTAAGTGCTACGTGGGCGAATCTCCTTCGTGTTTACCTTACGTTCTCCTGATTATGACCTCTAAACACCCGGTCCAGCAAGACTCCTGGACGGGAGGGGGAGAATCAATCTTGCTGGTTCTCATCAGAAAGAAAAACCATTGGCGCCTGGCGGGGCTCCCGGGTACAGAGAATAGAAGAGAGAGAGAGGCAGTGGAGGAAGGAGTTTGAAGGTTGCAGGTGAACAGCATCTGGGAGATGGGAAAAAAAAAAAAACAGTTCTTCCACTCAGGACAGGGCAGTAAGGAGGAGGGGAGTGGGGAGGCTGGATTCGCAGGCGGGAGAGAGATTAAAATAGTAAGGAAAGAATTTTCCTCCGTGCGCGCTTCTCTCGGGGCAAGAGCCGGCCTAGTCTCTGATTTTTACGTCCGACCAGGGTTACCGCCCGGCTCGGAGAGGAGTGGGGGCGGCACAGGAATGAGCGGTCCTCGGACACACAGTGGACATCAGGATCACCAAAGGTGTTTCTCTTCCAGGTCTAGCGCTCGAGAGAGAGATGAGATTAGGTCTCGGGAAGTCTGACCCGAGGTTGGAGGTGTGGGTACCTTTACTAAGGATCTTTGGAGAAGCCTAGAATAACGGGGAGAAGGGCCACTCCCACTCCAGAACGCCGCGGCGGCGGGAGCTACCGGGAGAGGAAAGCGGGGCGGGGATCGGATCTGCCCCTCCCCGGCCCACCTGCGTCTCGGACAGGCTGAGGGCCGTGGCCAGCTCCACCCGCTCTGGCGTGGACAGGTAGCGCTGGATCTCGAATCTCTTCTCCAGGCCGGAAAGCTGCGAGTCCGAGAAAACCGTGCGAGCTTTGCGGCGGCGGCAGTGCTTCCCCGGCAGCTCGCTGTGCTGGGGGTGCGGGAACAGCGCCGGCACCGGCACCCCTGCAAGAGAGAAAAGCAACCGAGTGGGTCGAGCCCTGACACCCGGGAGCCGCCGCCGCCGCCGCGCTCCCCTGGTCCCCAGCGCTTCCCGCCGCCTCGGGCGTGCCTCCTCCGCTGGTCCCCTCGCCGCCCCAGACCTTCTCCAGCCCTTCTCCCAGGAACCTCAGAGCAGGGGAAAGAACACATCACAAGAATAGAGCTGGAAGGTCTTTATCGGGAAGGCCATCTAGACACGCAAACAATCAACGGTGAAGTAAAACGGGAAAGAAATTGTTTTTAATCGGGGGCCTTAAAAAATGTCTCTTGAAAGACTTCCATAACGTCTGCCAGCTCCCAGTCCTCTGTGGCGCCTCCCGAAGTTTTCTTGCGATCGCCCGCTGGTCCAGGAGCTGTTCTGACCACCCGCCGCCCTTCCCCACCCCTGACGACATTCAGCATTGCTCTTGGGCTACTAGAGGCGCGACTGTGGCCTCGCCTCCCCACCTCACTAAAAAAAAACACCTTTCTCTTTCCCGGGCTGCCCCCATTCTCCCGCCTGCGGCCAAAGGAAACAGATGAAAACTCATCAGGAGAAGCTCAAGGGCCAGAAGGGAGGGGCAGTGCCCGCCTTGCACGCTCCGGAAGGAGGAGGCCCGCTGGGGACCCGGACCTGTAATCCCTCATTCTTTCTCTCGGACCCTAAGCAGAAGGACTGAAGTGCTTTCCCCACGCCCTCCACGTCTGGGGAGACTTATCTTGTCTTTCCTGACCTTCACAGGCATTACAGTGTCTGAGATGCCACCAAGTAAACCGCCACAGACATCCGTTTCTGCCAATCCCAGGGAAAAACCAAAAACAAAACAAGCAGTTCTGTCATCACGGGCTTTGGCCACTGCTGTTTGGGGGGAACCCAGAAGAGACTGTCATTGGCCAGGCAGTGAAGACAATACCAAAATGCAGGCTTCCACATAGCTTTTGTAATTGCCCTTCCGACCTCGTGCCTCAGAATCGGGGTTTTACCGCGTCACAAAAACTTCTAGCTCTCGCCGTAGATCCCAGAGCCCACATTTCGCAAACTGCCTCATATGTTTCCACGGCTTTCCCCCAGACCAGGGTTGTTTTTTCGGCCGTGCTCTGCACCTGCACGCAGCGAACTATTATGTTTTAAATGGAATGAAAATGCCACAGAAGAAAGCGTGAATGTGGCCTTTCAGAGAGCAGGAAAAAAAAAAAAAATCTGGGTATTTCCTCACCTCTCCCTGTCCCAACCACACTTTGCTGCCCCTCCCCCCAGTCCTTGTCATTCACGGAAAATCAAGATGCTTTGGCGTAGGGCTCCAGCTCAGCCAGCAACCAGGGCAGAGGAGGGCAGCCAAGCCCAAGATTGTGAGTTAGACTTCTGGAGTAAGGAGAGTTCAAGAGGAGCAGCGTCCCTCCTCCTGTGCCCCGGTTCATTATTCTCCTATTCCGGCCACGGTCAAACCTTCAGTCCTCCGAATATCCCAAACCTTCTTTCACTTCTAAGCCCTTTCAGCATCTGTGAATGCTCAGTGCCTGAGAGGAGAGAGCTGGCCCGCCGGGAGCCTTTGGAACTAATGAGCTGGAAAGTTGAGCTGTGTTCCATGGGGTGGTCAGGAGTCTCCTTTAGCATGAGGAGAGGCAGAGAATCAGGATTGAGAGCTGGACCAAAGTGGCCAGGAAGACCACAAGGAAGGAGACTGAGCATGGTCTACCAAGACTATCATCAAAACCCTCCAGTCGCCTCTTGGATAGGAACGTTTCCTCCATTGTAAAGAATGCAGAGTGACCATGAGTGCTCCCCATGGGTTGGCATGCCTCAAGGGAGCTCAGCCATATCCCCAACCTTCCACTGTCACTTAGGGAAGGAAGCCGCCAAGCCAGGCCGAACCAGCTCTGGCCTTTCCTCAGCTCCATCACAGACTTAGGGCCGATAGTGGGAGACCTGCTCTTCTGCTCCCCAAACCTTGAGGCCCCTGTTACTTACCCGAGGTGGTGAGGAAATAAGGGTGGTGGTGGTCTCCCTTATGCAGAGGGTGATGAGGGTGAGGAGCCAGGAGGGTGGGTGTGGGCATGAGGGGGTAGCCATAGTCTAAGAGAGGCACCCGGGAGGCCAGAGAGCTGGCGAAGTGATCAGGGGCCATCTCCCTTAGCGGCTTGGGCTTGTGCAGCAGGATGTCCTCAATGAAGAAGGACGTGGGCCTCTGAGAAGACGCCGGGTGCAGAGGGGAGGTGAAGTTGAGATTCATCTTGAGCCAAGCGCCTGCCACAGGGCGAGGGCCGGAGACGAAGTGTAGGAAGCAGGCAGCGACTCAGCAAGCCTAGTCGAGAGCCGACAACCACCCTCCGAGGCTCAGAAACCCTCGAGGCTCTCTCCCCGGCCTGGGCTACCCCGGGCGCTGGAGAGGCGAGAAGACAAGCTCCTGGGTAGGTTGGGTCTATGTGTAGAATCGGCAGCTTCGAGAAGGGGAGGTGGGAGAGCCAATGGCAAAGCTGCCAGCCGCGGAGGGGAGGGTGCGGTGGGCTCGGGGCGGGGCGGGAGCTGTCCGCGGTGCTGAATACAACCGGCCAGGCCCGGGGGGGGGGGGGGGGGAGCGGAGCGGACAGGGTTCTCGCTTCTCTACCAGGTTGGTTTCTCGATCTCAATTTGAGCTGCTTTGCTTTCAGCCATTTAAAAAGAAAGCTATAAATAAAAGGTCTCTGTCTTTCGACAGACTCCTCTTTAGAGAGCAAAAGGCATTTAAACGACCCCAAAGCAATAGGGATAAGGCACTTACTTTGGCAGTTGGGCCTAGGTTTTAAAACTTTAGAGAGATGATAGCAAAGGAGAAAGGGAGACGTGAGGAGAAAAAGTCTATATCCGCTACACCGAACTTAAACTGATGGCTGAGGCGTGGAAGGACTGTCGAGGTAAACAAGTAAAATGTTGATGATCATAACATTCTTTCCCTCAGTTATAGAGAGTGGTGTGACTTTTATCTACATTAGTCAAGTAATTTGGTCTGCGTAAGTATGTCCAGACCTACTTCTTAATGCCAGTCTCCATCTCTTCTCAGATTTCCATTACTTCCTCCTCATTCCACTCACACAGCTTCCTAGTTCTGCTATTCTACCCCTTTCCATGCTAGCCCCCCCCCCCCGCCAAATAATTGTCCTAGGTTTTTGTGTCCTGTTCTATTTCCCAGCCTTTCTTTTCATTTCCCTCACTCCCAATCCTTCTGGTTTTGGTTTTTAAAAATTTTTTTGTTTTGTTTTGTTTTTCTGTTTGTCTCTTTCTAATCTGTCCCATTTATTTCCCTGGAGTCAATTTGCTAAAATTAAGGTGATCATCTACAGCACAGCAGGGGTAATTTCAGCTCGCATCTCCGAAAATTGCTCTAATTATTGATGTTAAACTCGGGGAAATTAAAAGAAGCCACTTCTCTTCCATCTCCCCATTTTTAAGCTCTAATTTGTTGAAATATAGTCGTCCTCACAATTCCAATCACCACCGCTAATAGTAAAAGTGTTTTAATAGAGACTGAGTCCTCACAACCCATGCTATTAGATAATTAGAGGAGGTGTTAGAAAGCCAAGTGCTAATCCTTGGGCGCGCGGGTAGGATTTCCATCTGATCCAGCAGGTAGAACAAATTAATTACCAGAATCAATTAGGCCCCAAACTACGGTGCTCCACGAAGTGGGAGCGTCGTATTCCATACGGATGAACTGGTAAATGGTAAATAGATGAGGAGTGAGAAGAAGGGGGGAAGAGGGGGAGAAATAACTTTAAGATCTCGGCAAGTAGGCCATCCAAACAAAATCAGAATGTTTTGTCCTGGAGTCTGAACTGTGATTCATTTTCTTTCTTTCTTTCTTTCTTTCTTTCTTTCTTTCTTTCTCTCTTTCTTTCTTTCAACTGATTATAATGATAACTGAAAACTTGAGAGCAGGCATCCACAGAGAAGGAAAAGAGTGGACTTTCAGGAGTCCTTCCTCATCTGTAGCCCTGGTCTGTTTATCTTCCGCAGGGCTAGAGGGAAACCGAAACCGAGGAGACTTGGGGAGTGGCGCTGGGGGTGATAGTCCACACTTTACCGATGCTCACTTCTCTCAGTGAGACCCTACACAGCAAGTGAAAGCCAAGCCATCCTGTCTCCTAAGACCCTAAAGGCTGAGTTGAGTGGCTACTGAAGGCGTGGCGGGTGTACAACCAGACACTGGCCTCAGTAAAGACCCTGAACGCACCCTGCACTCCATCCCTACATATTTGCACCCAGCCTTGCAGGGGGGCGGGGAGCGGTATTTCAGCCTCATTTCTGGGCTCGGAGAGTAACTTGAGCCTGGGAAACAGAAATAAGGAGACTAGTGAATGTCCCTTTGGGAGCAGGAGCAGTTAAAAATGTGTTTAGGTGACAGTTACCTTTGAGTCAAGGCACTGCAACCCTTTGTCAGAATTTAGCCTTACTCAAGAACCAGGGTGTTCTGGGGGCGGGACGGGGGATCGAGAAGGGGAGGGGAGGGATAGGCTGCCTGCTGGGTTCTTACCCTCCCCCTTGTTCCACGTCAGCAGGACTCAGCTCCCCGCTCTCCCCCAGAACTCTCCAGGCCCCCCTCCCCCCGCTCTCTGGCAGACACGCTCCCCTTTTTCTAGTTCTGCTCACGCTGGGACTCGCTTTCCAGAGCCAAGCGCTGAGCGCCACCGAGGGAGAGTTGAAGGCATTTCCCTGGGGAATCCAGTTATACTGCCTTTGCCTAGGCCCCAGCAGGAACCTACCACGACGAAAGAGGAAGGGAGGAAACTGGATAGCTATGGAAAGAAGTAGGACCTCGAAGACTGCGGGAGTTTTCCTACCTCGTTCGCCTCCGCCTCCCCTTTCTGTACCGAAAGGAAACAAAGCTCTGTAGCTGAGAGTGCCAGCAGCCCACACCAAAGCAGGCCCGGGGACGCTTTGGGGGAACTAGGATCGGAAGTGGAGGCGGAGACAGGGATTCCTTGGTCACCACCCTTTTCCATGAGGGCGAACCCCTCCTCCCAGGGTGCTCCAATAATCACAGCTGGGGCTTATCTTGAGAGCTCTAGGGGGTGAGCCCTGCCTGCAAATAGGCAGGCCGTACAGGGAAACCTTGTGCTGGAAACGTGCCTGTTGAGTCCTGGCCTCAGACTCCTTCTAGAGCTGTGGCCCACACCCTTGGGGGAAATTGAAAAGTCAAGAAAGCTGGGAAGTTTCTCTTTGGTGGTGGGGCTACTGAGCAGAAGCTGAGTTTCTAGTGTTTTCTAGTGTAGAAATGCTAGGGTTACCAGAACCCATTCCCTACCTTCCCCCCAAGGCTCTGGCCTGGCCCATCCTGCTTCTGCTTTGGGGTGAAGGAGGCCCCCAAGATGTCCAGCCTCCTTTTGACGTTCCATTCTGGTCTGTCCTACCAAAGGAGGAAGAGGCACTCCAGAGCTTATAGGTCTTCCCCTGCCACCTGGCCTGGCCCTTTTAGGGCCAATCTACCTAAAGGGTAAAAGTTATATATTTATTTATTTTTTAAAAACTTATTTATTGGGGCGCTTGGGTGGCTCAGTCAGTTAAGCGTAGGACTTCGGCTCAGGTCATGATCTCTCCGCTAGTGAGTTTGAGCCCCACATCGGGCTCTGTGCTGACAGCTCAGGTCCTGGAGCCTGCTTCAGTTTCTGTGTCTCCCTCTCTCTGCCCCTGTCCCACTCGCGCTCTGTCTCTCAAAAAATAAATTCAACAATGTTAAATTTTTTAAAGCTTATTTATTTGTTTTGAGAGAAAGAGAGGGGGGAAGGGCACAGAGAGAGGGAGAGAGAGCGAGAATCCCAAGCAGGCTCCGCGCGGTCAGCACAGAGCCAGACGCAGGACTCGATCCCACAAACCGTGAGATCATGACCTGAGGCGAAATCAAGAGCCACAGGCTTAACCAACTGGGCCACCCAGGTGCCCCAAAGTTATATTTTTAGGTAGTTTATAAACAATTCGCCCCTTAAAAGCAGAGATGTTTCATTGCCTGGATTATCTCTAAAGGATAGCCCAGCACTGTCCAATAATGTGAGCCACATAGGTAGTTTTAAATTTCCTACTAGTCACCTGTAAAAAGTAGGAAGAAACGGGTGAAACATTAATGTATTTCATTTAGCCCCAATATACCAAGAATACCATTCAACATCCAATCAATACAAATAGATTAATTTCTTCGTGTTTTTTAATACTAAATCTCCAAAATCCAGCGTGTATGCTAGTTCATTGTCATAATCCCTTTTACCCCTTTCCAGTGTAGGTAGACATACACAGAAAAATGGGAAGCAGTGGCTGAAGCCACCCTAGCACTTTCGTAGGCCTGCCTTTTACCCATGCATTATATACGATTATTGTGAGTATTCACCGAACATCGACAATATGCCAGGCTACTCAGTACACACCTTCCCGAGCTTTCCCCAAGGTTTAGGAAATTAGATAAATGGACTCACATTTATTGATTCTCGTTTGACTAAAATCTGTCACCCAGATCCAGCAGGCCGGAGCTATATGATAGGCTGACATATAAACAGGATTGCACACTGCCCTGAGCAAAAAATAAAGATCGAATGCATTTCCCCCCACCCAAGCCACAAGAGCTGATAGAGCTCCCGCTTATGGTTTCAACTGAAGAATTACGAATTCCAAGAGAGAAAAGACATATTTTTCGGGGAGCAAATAATTAAACAATCCTTCTCTCTTTCATGTCTGCCTCATCTAAAACTGTCATCTGTGGGGCGCCTGGGTGGTGCAGTCGGTTAAGCGTCCGACTTCAGCCAGGTCACGATCTCGCGGTCCGTGAGTTCGAGCCCCGCGTCGGGCTCTGGGCTGATGGCTCGGAGCCTGGAGCCTGTTTCCGATTCTGTGTCTCCCTCTCTCTCTGCCCCTCCCCCGTTCATGCTCTGTCTCGCTCTGTCCCAAAAATAAATTAAAAAAAAAAAAAAAAAAGTTGATAAAACTGTCATCTGAGCTGGGACTTGGTTTCCCAAAAAGATAATTCTATTGATGATCAACGGAAGAGACTGGTGCCATTAGCCACGTTACCTACATAGTGGCCTTCAAAATAAGGGGGGAAATGTATTTTAGAAGGATCCGAGTAACACGCTTTACTCATAACATTTTGTCTTATATTGCTTTTTGTCGGTTTCAGCTCACTTTCTGAGTACTTTATTTTAAGCACTATCAAAGTGGATGATATGTCTACAGAAAGAACAGGAGTCACTGAATGCCTCCTGCAAATGCATCTTCAAATAATGCCCTCACCCCCAGAAATTAGGATGTGAACTCCCATGAGAACACATTCAAGATATCCAAATCACAGTATTCCTCAGGTAAGGACCATCCAGTTTGCTCATTCAGGACAATGTCAGTCTATAGGGTCAAAACCTTTCATTTCTCAGGGCACATGGGTGGCTCAGCCGGTTGAGCGTCCAACTTCGGCTCAGGTCATGAACTAATGGTCCACTCTCTTAGTGCAGAGCCTGCTTGGGATTGTCTCTCTCTCTCTCTCTCTCTCTGCCCCTCCCCCACTCATGCTTTTTCTCTGTCTCAAAATAAATAAATAAACTTTAAAAAATACTCTCATTTCCCAAAAATAAATAAAAAATAAATAAAAAATAAATAAAATTAAATTTTAAAAACGTTCATTTCTCTTTCAAAGTTTTCTGTGCTGCCCTTAACATCTTGACTTAAAACATGCTTCATAAAGCGATAGAAAGAAAGACCTGGAGTTTGAAATACTTAATCCTCTAAAAGATATATAGTGAAATGAGAATATCCCCACCATTTTCCTCATCAAGTCCCAAAAAAGTAACCAAATGTATTACCGGAGAAAAAGCAATAAGCTAATCAAAATGCCTTTTAAATATCCTTTTCTTGGGGCACCTGGGTGGCTCAGTCGGTTGAGCGACCGACTTCAGCTCAGGTCGCCATCTCGCGGTCCGTGAGTTCGAGCCCCGCGTCGGGCTCTGGGCTGATGGCTCAGAGCCTGGAGCCTGCTTCCGATTCTGTGTCTCCCTCTCTCTCTGCCCCTCCCCCGTTCATGATCTGTCTCTCTCTGTCCCAAAAATAAATAAACGTTAAAAAAATTTAAAAAAAAAAAAAAAAAAAATATCCTTTTCTTCCATTCTAAACCATCCAAATTCTATTCGCAGATTTAAAATTTGGTACCTAGTGATACAATGTACTTCAAACAAGAACACCAAATTAGTATGCATAGCTTTGAAAATTATGGGGCATAAAATGCTACCATTATGAACTGCGAATTTCTGATGTTAGAGATTGTAAAACCTTTTCAAACTCTATTAGGAGGCATAGAGATGAGTTTGTAAACATTTCCCAAGAGGACTTTGTGCATGGAACTAAATACTTGGTATATTTTTGTTAAAATGATGGATCGGCTGTATTTGTTTGGGAATACTGTTCTCAAAGACGAATTGATTTTTGCTCTTCCGACTTTCGTTGATAATACAATCAAGTTAGTGGACCAAAAGAAATAGAAAGTACAAATGTTTGCACTACAAAAGGATAGCATTGAAGTGGTTTTAACAATGACCAACATGGAGTTAATCTTAAAAGGAAACAGCAGAAAAACTATTGGAGAGGTTGTTTGTTTTTTAATGTTTATTTATTTTGAGAGAGAGAGAAAGAGGAAGCCCATGCATGGGGGGAGGGACAGAGAGAGAGAGGAGGGGGGGAGAGAGAGAATCCCAAGCTGATGGTGCAGAGCCGGTTGCGGGGCTTGATCTCAGAAACCATGAGATCATGACCTGAACCAAAATAAAGAGCCTAACCGGCTGAGACACCCAGGTGTCCCTGAGAGGTTTTCTTGAATAAATAGAAAATAAGAAAAGTCATTCTATGTATAACCTAAAACCTGGGAGCCAAAGAAGAAAATGCTGATAAAATTAACTGTATTAACTTTTCACAAGTCTGCATGCCAAAAATTATCAAAAGCAAAGGAAAACGACAAACAAAACGGATAGAAAGTATTTGTGACTCATATCCCAGACACAGGGATAATTTGTTATATATAACAAGTTCCTACAGATCAATAAGGAAAAAGGCCAAGAGAACAATTTAAAAATCGTCAAAAGATACGAAGAAACAGTTCACAAAAAAAGAAAATATAAGTGGTTATTAAACATTTTATTTTTTTAATGTTTATTTTTGAGAGAGAGAGAGAGAGAGCACGAGTGGGGGAGAGGTAGAGAGGGAGACACAGAATCTGAAGCAGGCTCCAGGCTCTGAGCTGTCAGCACAGAGCCTGATGCAGGGCTCGAACTCACAAGCCACGAGATTGTGACCTGAGAAGTCAGTCACCCAACTGACTGAGCCACCCACGCACCTATTAAACATTTTAAAGAGGCTAATCATAATGCTAAAAAGAAGCCTAATGAAAGATCAGCTACACTGAGACAGCATCATTAATATATGGAATTAAGAAATAAAAAAATCTAATTGCCCACTCTGTTGGCAAAACTGTGGGGGAAATAGTCTCACACTTTGATGCAATTCCTACATGCCCTTTTGTACCCTTTGAATGGGAATCATATGAATGTGGTGTTATTAAAAACTCAATCGTGTTGGGGCGCCTGGGTGGCTCAGTCGGTTAAGCATCCGACTTCAGCTCAGGTCACGATCTCACGATCCGGGAGTTCGAGCCCCGCGTCGGGCTCTGGGCTGATGGCTCAGAGCCTGGAGCCCGCTTTGGATTCTGTGACTCCCTCTCTCTCTGCCCCTCCCCTGTTCATGCTCTGTGTCTCTCTGTCTCAAAAATAAATAAACATTAAAAAAAAATTTAAAAAAAAAACTCAATCGTGTTAAAATTAAAACCTAAAGGAAAAAGGAATTCTTTTACTTCAACCCCAAAATGTCCAAATCAGAATTCACTACATTACATTATGATTTTAGCCCTTTTCCCTAAGTTACTGAACCCAAATTAGTATAAAGTTGTGTTTCACAGACATTTGCCTATAAAGGACATTAAAGTTTTATTCCTTAGTAAAGGTCCTGCAATGCTTTTTCCTATATTTATGATTTTCAAAAAGTTGATCACACACCCCTCTCTCATCCAGAAATTAGGGATAATACGTACGTAATCACTTAAAGAAAGGTCTTTGAAGAATACTTTTTGACTATTTCAATGATGGTGATATGGATATTTCTCGTATTTACATTATATATCACGTGCTTTGTGCCACTTTCTTACTTGAAGATCGCACCTCTTTTGTTTTTACATATAAAGACATGGAGTACCCCTTCGGTAGAGTCATGAACTCAAGATCACTTGGCTCTGTATGTCAGGATATGAACTCAGATTTCTCTGACCCCAGCGTCCATAGTCTTGTTCATTTCAACCACATGATCTTTGTAAAATAAACAAGTAAAGCAATCACAGATGCTGTTTATTTCTCATCTGGAGGAAAACCTAAAATGATAGCCCTTGATTTAAGACACCCATCTTCCTAGTCCTCCTTGGAGGATTTATAAATTCATACCATTACCTTCGATACCTAGAATCTCAAATACGAGAAAGGATATTTCAAGGTTTTAACTTTGGAATATGAACACACACACACACACTACATGTAACTCGAAACATGCAAAACAAACAAAACTAACCAAGAGCTTCTGTGTGTATTTTGCTTCATTAGGAAAACATCACTAAAATGATACAGGCTCAATTGTAATTAGAATAGAAAATAATAGTGAGAGACCGTAAGGCCAAAAACTCTGTGATTTGTTCAGTTTTCATCTGCAAACATTTGTTGAACATGTACCTTGAAAAAAGGTGGGTATGCATTTGGAGACTTTTTCTCATAGGTGTTTATTTTAAGCCAAGGATTTAATTGTATCTACTAGGTCTTTAATATTTTCCACTGCACAGTGGACTTTCCCAAAATTGACACGAAAATACTTCTATGATTGACTGCAGTATTATTTGACAGTTGCCGGGTAAAATAATTGAGTCCTGGTTACCCGATCCCTGCCTATTCAACGAAAGGCAGGCAGCTCCTTAAGAAGGTGTGGTGACGCCATGTCTTTTTTTTTTTTTTTTTTTTTAATGCCATGTGGTTTGGTGCGGGGAAGAGATATGGACTGGTGAATTTGGGGAAGTCTCTTCAAACCGAACTAAAATGGAACCTCTGGGGTGCCTGGGTGGCTCAGTCGGTTAAGTGCCTGACTTCGGCTCAGGTCATAATCTCAGAGTTTGTGAGTTTGAGCCCCGCGTCGGGCTCTGTGCTGACAGCTCAGAGCTTGGAGCCTGCTTTGGTTTCTGTGTTACCCTCTCTCTCTGCCTCTCCCCCACTCATGCTCCGTCTCTGTCCCTCAAAAATAAATAAGCATTTAAAAAAATTTTTTTAATAGAACCTTTGCTTTGCACGCTGAGGTCTTAGCCTCACCTAACTCAATTAGTAAAAATTGCTTTCGTCTGTCTTTCTGGAAGGATCATCCTTCTCAGCTCCCATCTACATAGGTAATTTCCATCCAAATCTACACCTAGATCATTCCCTTCTCCATCAGAAAACCACTCCTCCTTGGTATTGAATCACCATAGTATTGGCAGACGTGCCCCTCACTTTTGAAATAGGCTAAATATTATATTGACGTGGTTTCTCTCTTTTCATTGCCATGTTCTGTCTTCCAACTAGATCATTTTTTATAGGCTGTCTATTCGAATAATTCCAAAGTCAAAAATTAGAAAAGGTTATGAATTGAAATATCTCCCCTTTCCCTCTCTTGGCCAATTCTCTCTTTGGAGCCCATTGCTGTAACTGCTTTCTAAGTATCCTTCCAGACATATTTTAAGCATATACAGATTATATATATACATACACACACATACGTATATATGAACATATCTGTGAATAAATAAATGTATGGGTGAAATCTATATGTATATACATTCCTCACACAGACACACCCCGTCTCCCTCTTTTTATACAAAGGGAGAAGGGTAGCCTCCTACATACTTTCTACACCTTGATTTTTTATTTAACTCTTTTTTGGTTGCACATTGTAACATGCACGGATGTGCCACGGTTATTTAACCAGTTTCTTTCTATGAGATCCAGGATGATTTCTTAAGATATTTAGGATGTTTTCAACCTTGTGCTGTTACAAACAATGCTGCACTAAATACATGCAATAAATAACCATATACACATATTATTTTACACATGGGCATTCTTAGACAATGAATTGCTGGATTGAGTGTGTAATTGTTTTTTCAATTTTATTTATTTTTGAGAGAGAGAGAGAGAGAGAGAGAGAGAGAGAAAGCATGCGTGGGGGAGGGGCAGAGAGAGAGGGAAAGAGAGAAAATCCCAAACAGGCTCCACACTGTGAACACAGAGCCCGATGTGGGGCTCGAACCCACAAACCGTGAGACCATGACCTGAGCCAAAGTCAGACACTTAACCGACTGGGCCATGGAGGCGCCCCTCGAGTTTGTAATTTTGACTGTCTTTGCCAAACTGTACTCCATAAATGGAGTACCAATTTATATTCTCATCCGTGGCACATGAAAGAAGCCCAGGTGATTCACATGCAAACGATGTCAGGTACAAAACCCTGGTTTTTAGGTCACTTAACCCTTGAGAGCTTCAGTTATCCTCCCCGCAAAGTGGGTACAATGCCACCTATCTCAGAGACCTATTGTAGGGACTATTTTGTGAGGAAAACTGGCAAAAGAGCTTTAAAAACTGTCCAGCAAGAGGAAAATGTTAATTACTATTAAGGGTAACAGCTTCTAGCGCTTAAACCATGATAGGCATTGTATTACATGCTTAAATATATTCTCTCTATACTGCAAAGTGAGCGTAATTGCCTTGGACTTCTATTTCAAGAAACTGAAGCTCAGAGACAGGACTTAGACTTAACAGGCCACACATCTGGTGAGGACAGAAGAGGGATTGAAACCCAGGTCTGCATGGGTTCAAAGACTGAGCTCTTTCCACTGGGCTTCACTTTGACTCATAATTTGTTTCCATTCAATTATTTAGTTAGTTAGTTATTCATTCATTCATTTATTTATTTTCATCCAGTGTAATTAACATACAGTGTTCTATCAATTTCAGGTAGACAATATAATGATTGGGCATTTGACTTATAATTTAAAGAAATACAGTATTACTGCTTTAACTTTTATAAAATGTCATTTAAATCTATCAAACCTAATGAAAGAGTGAGGGTCTCATGCAAGACACAACCAGGGACCGTGAAGAATTGGTAGAATTTGGGGGGAAGGAGGTGAGGACACTGTTCCCATAGACGCGAATAGCAAATACGAGTATTCAGAGGGAGAGGGTGGAACCATTGTATCTTCGGGATCCTGAGACCATCACAACTGGAGTGGAGACCGGGAGCGGGATTTGGAAATGTGGTTTGGGCCTTATTAATGGGTACTTTGGAAGATAGTTCAGAAGACTTTATTCTTAATTTGGAGGGCGGTGGGGTGAGGGTAGTGGCCAATAAAGATTTTCCGAAAAGAGCTGTAACTGTGGGTGATAATGTGGTAGGACATTTTATGTCAAGTCTTTATGCACGAGGAGTTAGAGGAGAGGCGCTCAGAAGTGCGAAAAGTATCGATGTTTCCAGACAGGGGTCCATGCAGCCATTCAGTCAAAAAACAACCATCCGTTCATTCAACAGATATTTATTAGGCCCTTTCTCTGGATGTCAGACATGGTAAGAGTAGCTCAGAAGATGTAAATATAGGGGCGCCTGGGGGGCGCAGTCGGTTGAGCGGCCGACTTCAGCCAGGTCACGATCTCGCAGTCCGTGAGTTCGAGCCCTGCGTCGGGCTCTGTGCTGACAGCTCGGAGCCTGGAGCCTGTTTCCCATTCTGTGTCTCCCTCTCTCTGACCCTCCCCTGTTCACGCTCTGTCTCTCCCTGTCTCAAAAATAAATAAACGTTAAAAAAAAATTCTTTTTAAAAATAAAAAAAAAAACTGCTTCCTCCCAGAAGTCTTCCCGGATGCCCCCAGGGTGTGAGGGGTGCCCTGCCCCATGTGCTACCACGCACTTCTGATGTCATCATATTTTTCTCACTGTATCGCAACTGCCTCTTCAGTCGTTTGTCTCCTTCCCTGAACTGTAATGTGAATAACTAAATAAGCACCTAGGTGAAAGAGCCACTCGGATGATCCAGCCGGAGAGATTCGACTTTACATGGGAGAGAAGCAAGTGTTTCCTGTTGTTCACAGAGTGGCACGAAGGCTAATAATCCTCCCTGGTCACCTCTCTGATTCAGTAGCAAAATGGGGCCGAGATTGTAGGTGGCGGTGGAGTTGGAATGGCCGGTTAGCAGATTACAAGTCTCGAGGAGGGTGGTTGCTATGACAACCTGTAAGCTTCTCAGATACCACAAGCCCATCGTGCACTGGAAAAACCCAGATTCGAATGGGTATAAGATCTGCAGGTCCCAACTACCCGGCCCAAATAGTTTTTTGTGTTTTTGTGGGTTTTTTTTTTAGAACCCTAGAATGCTAAGGCCGGTAGAACTTTAGAGATTTTTTTTTTCCTTTTTGTACTCCTTGTTGTACAAATAAATTCCAGAGAAGGTCAGCGGTCTGTCCAGTCACACATAGCAAATTATTGGAAGAGCCGAGGTAGGAAAAAAAAAGAGTCTTTCTACACCCCCTGAAGTGTTACCATTTCGTGATTCCCAAAGATGTTGGATTCTTTCACCGATACGTCAGTCACCGTGGGTTTGCACACTTTCTCAGTATGTTCAGTTTTTCATTTTACTCCCTCAAAACTTCACGCATCCATCCACTCATCCGTTCACTCCTTCAACCAGTCGGTCTCGGGGAATGTTACTCCATATCTCATCCTCCTAAGCGGTACAGAAAATAGGAAGCTCTCTAAAGCTGCGTTCTTTGGCCCTCATTTGATTTTGCTATGCAATGGGGAAAACTGGATTTTTTGCCTGGTACCAAAGTATCCCCCTACAGGTTACTTGCTGTTTACAAACAGGCAAGTGTAACTGTATGTGATGTGATCAGGCTGTCACCACGTCGACCCAGGGATCAATCTGACCAGCCGTCACAGTGGGACAACCGGACATGCATCGCAGGTGCCCTGTGATGATGCTAAATGATAAATAAATTTATGATCATTGGATACACCATCACCTACAAAATATTCCTGCCAAATATTTTAACCTGAGCCCAATCAGGTTTAGACCCTACCTGAAGCTACAGAAAGCACAGAGGATAGAAAACAAGCTACACTATACCATGTGGAAGCATTCAGAAATATCCAGGAGGTCCAACATCGTATGGACTGTTCCCCATTTCCTTCGGCAAAGGCAATGCCCTGAGGAAAATAAGAATAAAGTGAGGACTGAAGACTTAAGACATACCGTGTGCGGTCCTTGACTGGATGCTGCTCTGAACATACCAACCATAAAAAAAATATATATATATATATACTTTTAGAGAAATAGAGACACTGGACTATAGACGAGGTATTCAAATATTAAGGAATCGTTGTTAATTTTGTTAGAGGTGATTATGGCATTGTGGTTATATAGGAAAATATCTTTTTAAATTTTTTTAATGTTTCTTTATTTTGAGAGAGAGAGAGAGAGAGAGGGAGAGAGAGAGAGACAGCGTGCGAACAGGCTCCAGCCTCTGAGCTGTCAGCACAGAGCCCGATGCAGGGCTTGAACCCACAAACCGTGAGATCATGCCCTGAGCCAAAGTGGGAGGCTTAACTGACTGAGCCACCCAGGGCGCCCCTCCTTTTAATTTTTTTAAAGGTGTATTTTTAAGTAATTTAGGTGAAACATATTGTCTGAATATACTTTAAGAAAACTTCAGGGGTGGGGTAGAGATGAAATAAATAGGACAATACGTTAATAACTGCTACGTTTTTGGGGTGCCTGGGTGGCTCAGTCGGTTAAGCGCCCGACTTCAGCTCGGGTCACCATCTCACAGCTCGCCAAGAGTTCGAGCCCTGCGTTGGGCTTGCTGCTATCAGCGAGGAGCCCGCTTGGATCCTCTGGCCGCCCCTCCCCCCCCCCTCCCCCCCCCCGCCCCGTCCCTCCCCTGCTCATGCTCTCTCTCCCTCAAAAATAAATAAACGTTAAAAAAATAACTTAAATTTTAGTGATCGATACATGGAAGTTCCTTATACTATTTTGTGTATTTGTCAGAAATTTTCCATAATAAAAAGAAAAAGCAAAAATATTATTCAACCATTAAAAAAAGGCCGGACGTGGTGTTAAGTCAGGGTACGCTCAGTACCCAGCGTCCAGAAGGCAGCCCAGGAACAGACCAACAGCTTTCTAGGAGTCTGGAGAAGAAAGCGGTCTTGGCCTGGGGAGGGACTTGGTGATCGCAACAGAAAGGTGCATGGGCAGAAAGAACGGAGGGTCTGAGCAGAGCCTGGACAATTGTCAGTTTAAAGGCACACTCACCTCCACGCTTCTCCCACGTGGGCTGCAGGAGAGATGCTGGTGAGTCTGACACTCAAAGGTGCCCGAGCCTCATTGCCTAATTTGATATTAAAAGTCCACTCACAGTCGGTCCAGAGAGTGAACCCAGAGCCTGACCTCCCACGGTGCACGGTGCACCGCGTGAGCTCCCAGCCGCCGCCGCCGAATAATCAAAGCTAATTACAAACACAAAGGGACGCTCATTTGCAAAGAAATGACCCACAGCTACTTGTTGCACCTTCAGAGGTCAACTCAGTCCAACCCAATTAGTACTTTCCCCGAGAGATTCCTGACCTCCAAGCCCATCCCAACAGCAGGCTCTAGCTGGAGCCAGCGTAAAGCCACCCAGAAGCCTTTGAAAGCCAGAGGAGTATGTTTTTCTCTCAAGCTCAATGTTGACCTTTTTTTTTTTTTTTTTTTAACCCGGCCCTTATCCCTTCAGAACAAATTCAGTGGGTCCACATCAAACAAAACAACAGTAGAATGGATGATGTTGCCATTTATCTGCTCTGACTAATGCAGTTCCTGATTTCCCTTCCAAATTAAATGCGTTTCGCTTAGTACATTTTCAACAGACGTTACTCATCTGCTCGATTAATGAGTTTGCGGTGAAAGCGTACTTTGGTAGCAATTTGAAACAAAAGCACCTTAACGTGCCTGAGGCTTTGCTTTTTCCTTGTCTCTCTATATCTTAGCCTCTCTTCCTCCCTCTCCCTCCCAAGGGCAAATGCATCACAGTAGTGAGGACTGGGAAGCTGGAATTGGCTGAGGGTTCTCTTCTGTGTCACTACACTACATTAGGAATAAAACCTTCCACTTAAACACTTAAATGAAAACATCGAGAAACGAATTTACTATTTGCAATCACATGATTTAAGCCGAAGCTGCCTTAATTTCCTTCCCATTTTGCTTCATATTCAATGTGAGCACACACTAGATTGGTCTATGAAAAGGCTGTCTTCGAATCACAACACTTAAGACCTCTTTCATTTTCTTTTTGATTAAATAATTGAAATTCCTGTCAGGGCCTGCACTTTACTGACGCACAGATTTGGTGTGTGAGGATAAAGACCACTTTTTGTCTGCTGCCTGGGTCTTAAAAGCCAGCGGGCTTTCCTTCACTGAGGGGCTGGACCCACGCTATTCACCCATTTCGCAGAAACGTGCTGGGCCCATTATGTGATTGTTCGAGACAAATTATGGACAGCGTCTCCTCTCATTTAACCATCCCTATTCATCTGGAGGCTTCTGCTAGGCTGAAAAGAGCTAACTTCATCCCCTAGGAAATTAAAAAAAAAGAAAACCCACGTGCACAGCTACACACAGACGCAAAGCACGCAAATATCAAAAAGAAATAAGTCACGGAAAACTTCATTTGCTTCAACTAAAGAAACCTGAGGCTATTTACATCCCGTGACGGGCTGTGGCAGGGGCCCAGCACGGCCACGGGCCTCTGGCATCCTTAAGACTGCGGTAAGTGGATCATAAAGACGAAGTCACCCCCTCTTTATTCCCACCATCTGACCAGCCGGTGAATGAACTGCACAGAAGCAGGTGTTTACGCGGCTCTACCCTTTGAAACTTGTCTCTGTAACACATACACGGCCTTCGGATGTGTGTCTGTGTTTAAATACAAATCACGGGGCAGCTGGGTGGCTCAGTTGGTTGAGCGTCTGACTTTGGCTCAGGTCATGATCTCGGGGTTTGTGAATTCAAGCCCCATATCCTGCTCTCTGCTGTCAGCACAGAGCCCGATGCGGATCCTCTGTCCCCCTCTCTCTCTGCCCTTCCCCTGCTCGTGTGTTCTCTCTCTAAAATAAAAAGATATTATTTATCTTAATAAATGCTTAATAAATAAACACACATTCTCTCTTTTTTTAATTTTAATTTTTTTTTTTTTTTTTTTTTTGAGAGAGAGAGAGAGCAAGCAGGAGAGGGGCAGAGAGAGAGGGAGTCACAGAATCCAAAGCGGGCTCCAGGCTCTGAACTGTCAGCACACAGCCTATCGTGGGGCTTGAACTCATGAACCAGGCGATCGTGACCTGAGCTGAAGTCAGCTGCTTAACCAACTAAGCCACGCAGGTGCCCCCACACACATTCTCTTTTATAAGGCTGGTCATCAGATACACCTGGATGTTCAACACACCTAGCTGGGTGCCCTTGGGTATATTATCTGTGACCTCCAGGAGCCTCGTGCTCATCTGTAAAATGGGGACATAAATAAATGGTCCCTCCTTCCTCTCAGGATGGTGGGGATCTTTAAATAAGACAGTGCCTGGGAAGTGGTTAGTGTGTCTAAGCAATCCTGTTATGTGCTTATACGTCTTTATATGTAAATCTACATATGATCGTGTTCACATTCCCCCAAATAGTGTACTTTCAGAGAATGAACAGTCATACCCACATCTTACCCATTAAAAACCAACCAAACAAAAACCTACATCTGAGTACAGAAGGAGAGCCATAGGTCATACACACATGCGCGCGCGCGCACACACACACACACACACACATACAGTTGACCCTTAAACAATGGGGGGGCTAGGGGCACCAACCCCCACCCCATGCAGTCACAAATCCACGTATAACTTTTGACTCCCCCAGAACTTAACTACTAACAGCCTACTGTTGACTCAAAGCCTTATCAATAACATAAACAGTTGACTAACACATATTTTACACATCATATGTATTATATACTGTATTATAATAAAGTAAGCGAGAGGAAAAAAAATTAAGAAACTCATAAGGAAAATACCTGGACAGTACTGCACTGTATTTACCGAAACAAATCTGCGTGTGGGTGAACCCGTGCACTTACAACCAGTGCTGTCGTGGGTAAGCTGTATAGCATATTTTTCTTTAAAAAAAAAATGTTTATTTATTTTGGAGAGAGAGAGAGAACATGAGGGAGGTAGGAGCAGAGAGAGAAAGAGGGAGAGAATCTCAAGCAGACTTTGCACTCTCAGCACAGAGCTCAATGCAGGGCTCAAACTCACAAACCGTGAGATCGTGACCTGATTGGAAATCAAGTCAGACGCTTAATTAACTGAGCCATCCAGGCGCCCCTGTATAGTATAATTTTATTGCAGGAAAGGGCCTTAACGGGTATCTGGCCCAACCTCCACCCAAAGTGGGCCTCCCGCCTAAAACGTCGGGGACGGTTCAATGACTTCCCCAGAGGAAGCCTCAATTTACTTCTGGATAACCTCTAACTACTGATTCCTGTTCTGACCTCCGGAATCACATGGAAAACTCTGCTACAGAGAAGCTTTTCCAATATTAAAACACAAACAATAACAACAACAACAATAAAGACAAACATTTTAAAAGCTCTACTGTTGGCTCTGAGTATTCTCTTACCCAGAACCAGCACAGCCCTTCATAACATAGGAGTTTTACACCCTCTTACAATTTTGGGGTTCTCAACTTTAAAGGGTACCTGCCTTGGAGGACGTGGGAGGCACCGGAAGCAAGATGACGGCAGTGGTCGATGAGGTGTTCCCTGAGGGCGCTGGGCTCTACTTGGACCTGGAAGAGGCAGGAGGCAGCACCGGGCTCCTGATGAACTTGGCAGCCAGTGAAAAGGCAGTTCATGCAGACTTTTTTTTTTTTTTTTTTTTTTTTTAATGATTTTGAAGATCTCTTTGATGATGATGGTATCCAGTGAGGTATGGTCCAGTGATGCGTGTGGTCACAACTCTGTCACGTATTGGTGTGGTGGATCTCCTCAAAGGACAATTTCAGGGCGCTTGGGTGGCTCAGTCAGTTGAACATCCAACTTTGGCTTAGGTCATGATCTCACAGTTCAAGGGTTTGAGCCCTACATTGGGCTCTGTGCTGACAGCTCAGAGCCTAGAGCCTGCTTCGGATTCTGTGTTTCCCTCTCTCTCTGCCCCTCCCCTACTTGCGCTCTCTCTCTCTCTCTCTCTCTCTCTTTCCCTCTCTCTCAAAAAATAAACAAACATTAAAAAAAATTTTTTTAAATAAAGAACAATTTCAAATGGTTCTAAAGAACTTGTGGACATTACTTGAAATTAAGAGATGGTTAACCAAGAAAGAGAAGGATGGTTTTAACCCTCTGTGTGAGGCCCACTAGTCTCCGAATGTGACCAACTTTTGTCCTTCAATTAAAAAAAAAAAAAAATGATGGCATCATTTGCCGGACAAAAATAAGACAAACAAATAAATAAAAATTAAAAAAAATAAAGGGCGCCTGCCTCAACTACACATAAAAGTCCAAATGTGGTCTGATAATGTTGGATAGATATACATATTGAATTTCATTCATTGATTAACTAATTAATCCAACATTTATTGCCAGCAGAAACTAAGCTAGTCACATAGATGGATATACATATTAAATACCTTAATAAATGCTATATATACAAGATTTCCTTTACAGGATGGTGACTATAGATAATATTGCACTGTACATTTGCAAGTTGCAAAGACAGAGTAAATCCTTTTTTAAATTTTGTTAAGTTTTTAATTTTAATTCCAATATAGTTAACATACAGTGTTATATTAGTTTCAAGCATACAGCATAGTGATTCAACAATTCTATACGTTACTCAGCACTCATTAAGATACGTGTGCTCACGTATCTTATTAAAAGTAAGATTTATTTAAAGATATTAATTAAAGATATTTATTAAAATAAATAAAAATTTTTTTTATTTTATTTTAAGAGAGAGAGAGGGCACACCCACTCCGGCAGAAGGGCAGAGAGAGAGAGAGAATCCTAAGCCCCCTGATGTGGGCCTCGATCTCATGAACCATGGGATCATGACCTGAGCCAAAATCAACAGTCAGATGCTTAACCCACTGAACCACCCAGTGCCCTAATATGTATGCTCTTAATTCCCTTCACCTATTTTACCCATCCCCGCCCCCACCTCCCTTCTGGCAACCATCAGTTTGTTCTCCATAGTTAGAAGTCCACTGGGGCTCCTGGCTGGCCCAGTCAGTAAAGCATGGCACTCTTGATCTTGGGGCTGTGAGGTTAACCCCCACACTGGGTGTAGAGATTACTAAAAGAAATTAATAAATACTTTAAAAAAAAAAAAGAGTCTGTTTCTTGGTTTGTCTCTTTCCCTAAGAGAGAAGGTCTTAAAAGCTCTCGTCACCAGAAAAAAAAAAAAAAATCTGTAATTACGTATGGTGATGGATTATAACTAAATTCATTGTGGCGATCATTTTGCAATATCTACAAATAGTGAATCGCGATGCCAAACACCTGAAACTAGAATGTTGCATGATCATTATATCTCAAAACGAAATAATAAAATAAATATTCTCCAGAAAAATGACCTCTTAATGGTGCATGTTGAAGATTCTCCGTGACCAAGCACTAATTCCAAGGACGTTGCTCTCAATCCAACCACGCTTCCTGGGGTTCTCCCTTTGGCTTTCAGTTGTTACGGGCTCAGAGACCACACATTCATTGTTAGCCTTGGCCTAAAGAATAAAAGAGAAAGAGGGGCACCTCCCTCACAAAGTTACTTCATACTTCTCAAGGCCAAAGAGAGAGATCTTGGTAAGCCACCAGGAATAAGGCAAACTCAGCCCTGCTTGGAGGCCAAAGGAGAGACATGATGTCACTCAAAGATCCCAGCCAGCCAGGATTCCCTTTCCCAAGAACAAAACCAACCACGCTCACGCAGAGTAGGGGAAGCTTGGTATTTATTTCCCAACCGTCAAGCGAGGACAAAGATCCTGGTCTTCTCGTTTCCACATGTAGGATTTCAGTGGCACCGGGGAGCTAACTGAACAAGCTTCCAGTTTCAGACTTTCGGGTCTGCGTCTCCCCCCCTCTTGTTGCTGTCTTTTCATGATGCTCTCTCTCTGGTATAATTTTCAGTGTTTGAATCGCTGCCATCTCGGAGCCTGCTGGACAGCTCAGCGAGGAAGAGATATTAGCCATGCAAACTCATTGCCCTGAACTCCCAGGTCACTGCTTGGGACAGATTAGGAAGGGGGATTTTGAAGAGGTGGAGCCCAAACAATTAAGGAGAGAAAACAAACCAGGTTGCTGTCACAGAGACCTGGAGAATATGTTTCCAGCCTTTTCTATTCCGAACAGAGAGGACTCTCTGACTTGTTCCCGGAGTAGATCCCGGGATTGGTTCTAAAGCCATTCCAGCCTCACCAGATGGTCTCCTCCTGGGGTTCAGTTTCTGTAAGCGTGAAATGAACTTAGCCTCCCAGGGCTGCTGAGAAGCAGCGGTGAACTGAGACGCAGAAAGTTGCTTAGGATGTTTTGGAGGATTTCCAAACTTCCTATCGAGGGTGTAGACGAGGCAGACAAAGTAAGGTCAGGCGGAAAATGCCACTTTACTGGTTTCACCAAAGCGCCAAGCACTGTGAGCACAGATATCTGGTTCACACTACCCCATGGCGCCCATATCGCCTGCCATCTCCCACCTGAGCCATGAACCCTGAGCCCTGTGAGAACCCAGACTACATCTAAATTTTGTTCTGATTTCCTTCCATCTGGAATAACTTAGGGATCTGTCCCTGGAAGCAGACAAAAGTAGTAGATCCAGAGTTCCCAGAGGCTGGTCTATGGACCATGTGACACGTAATGAGGTTTTTATTGATTAAGATAAAACGAGTTCAATAAAGACACTGTAATGAATCTTTCATACAGCTCAATTTCTCTTGAAGAGTTGTCTTTTAAGATTCTTTTTCATGTTTACTTTTATTTTTGAGAGAGAGAGAGAGAGAGAGACAGAGTGTGAGTAAGGGAGGGGCAGAGAGAGAGGGAGACGCAGAATCCAAAGCAGGCTCCAGGCTCTGAGCCGTCAGCACGGAGCCCAACGCAGAGCTTCGAACTCACGAACCATGAGATCATGACTGAGCTGAAGTTGAACACTCGACCGATTGAGCCACCCAGGTGCCCCGAGCTGTCTTTCTTTTTCTTAATGTTTATTTATCTATTTTGAGAGAGAGAGAGAGAGAACGAGAAAGCTCAAAAGCAGGAAAGGGGCAGAGAGAGAGGGAGAGAGAGAGAATCCCAAGCAGGCTCCACCTGATGTCAGCACAGAGCCTGAGGCAGGGCTTGAACTCACTCGTGACCTGAGCAGAAATCAAGAGTCAGACACTTAACCAATTCTCTCTCTCTCTGTCTCTAAAAACAAAAACAAACAAACAAAAACATTGAAGACAGAGCAACATTTGCTTCTAAATTGGGCATGTTCTAGAAACTAGAGCAAATCCTAATGTGATGAATTGAGAAAAATGAGGATTTTTTTTTAAAGTTAAACGTATTTTTAAATTTATTTTTCTTTCTTTTTTAAGATTTCATCATTTTTAAATACTCTCTACACCCAATGTGGGGTTCGAACCCATGACCCCTGAGATCAAGAGTCACGTGCTCCAGTGACTGAGCCAGTGAGGCACCCCTAAATACGTTTTATTTAAAGCATCGTTCTTTATGATGTCTTTGGTGTCTTGAAGCTTTTTATTCTGCTATTATATCATGATAATAGTAGACAGGAGTTGTTTCTTTTTTTCATTTTAGAGATAGCGCACAAGCAGGGGAGAGAAGCAGAGGGAGAGAGAGAATCGCAAGCAGGTTCCATGCTGTTAGTGTAGAGCCCAACGTGGGGCTCGATCGCACCACCCTCAGATCATGACCTGAGCCGAAATCAAGAATGAGATGCTCAATGACTGAGCCAACCAGGCGCCTCGGTAGTTGTTTCTTTTTAAAGTCGGGAACTCACAAAATTTCGAGTTTTGTCCAAAATTAGAAAAAAACCTGAGAATCCACATCATTGTTTCAAACTGACCTAAGACAACGTGGTTATGCACAGTTACGGGGCTCTTTTTGATGGACGTTGATAACCTCCACTAACTAGTTGACATAGAAAAAAGATCTAGGTGGGGACTCAGTCTGGGTGGCTCAGTCGGTTGGTTGAGTGGCCAACTCTTGTTTTTGGCTTGGGTCATGGTCTCACAGTTTCTGAGTTTGAGCCCCACGTCGGGCTCTGTGTTGACAGGGTGGAGCCTGCTTGGATTCCTCTCCCTCTCTCTCTGTCCCTCCCTGCACCCCCCCCCCCCGCAAATAAATAAAATTTAAAAAAGGAGAAGAAAAAAGCTTTATGTTTCCCTCCTACAGTTTCACCATCAGGTTGTATATTACTAAGAGAGCCACAGACCAAATTCTGTTATGATAGGGAAAGATAGGATAAAATAGTCAGAGTGGGAAAGGTTAGGACCTTAGGTCCCTGGGTGGGGAAAAACACATATTTTATTTACTCTTTATTTTTTTAATGTTTGTTTATTTTTGAGGGAGAAAGAGAGAGCGCACCAGCAGGGGAGGGGCAGAGAGAGCTGGAGACACAGAAACCAAAGCAGGCTCCAGGCTCTGAGCCGTCAGCACAGAGCCCGCCGCGGGGCTTGAACCCACAGACTTCAAAATCATGACCTGAGCTGAAGTCAGACACTTAACTGGACGGAGTCACCCAGGCGCCTGGAAAAACACACATTTGAAAACAACGCTAGCTAGGAGCATCCGGCCACAGCAAACCCCCTGGGGCTTAAGGTTCCTCTTAAGACTGGAACAGACTCCACCTACCCTCCCTCAGGTTCCCCTCAGGAGTCTGAAGATCAAGCTACCTAATAAGTAAACCATAACACTTACACTATATGAGGGACAGCATGGCCACAGTCTGACTCCTCACCCAGCAGAATGGAGCCAATCAGGAACGGACAACCCAGCACCCGGAATTATCAAGACAATAAAGGTAGGACTTGAGAAGGAGCAAGGGGGAAGGGGAGCGGGGGGGGGGGGGGGACCAAAACTCTGTAAAACAAAGTCCCTTGCCTATAGTCGGGGGTATTCACCTTTGAATGTCCCCTCTCTGTAAAGAGAGCTTTCATACTATTCTTACTTTCTGATCTAATTATTAATACAATTTCGGCTGCTGCTCATTTTGTGCTCACCTCTTCATTCTTCGAAGCAGCGAGGCAACAAATCCCCAGGTCTTGAGGCAAAAAATCCTGCAACACTGTCACACGCACAAACATTAGCAATTAGATATAGAAACAGCCACACAGGGGCGTCTGGGTGGCTCAGTCGGTTAAGCATCCAACTCTTGAATGCCATTCAGGGCATGATCTCACAGGTCAGTGGGTTCAAGCCTTACATCAGGCTCCGTGCTAAGAGTGCAGAGCCTGCTTCAGATTCTCTCTCCCTCTCTCTCTCTCTCTCTCTCTCTGCCCTCCCCCGCCTCCCCCAACATAAATAAATAAAGTTAAAAAAAAAATTGTTTTTTGTAACAGCCATACAGCCAATTCCGTGAGCTCAGTGAAGTTGGAGCTCTCCGTCCTTTTCCAGAATTTCTTGCCACTATTGACATTCAGGGTTAGGTCATTCTTGGGGGAGGGGGCTGTCCTGGGCAGCATCTCTGGCCAATATCCATTAGACGCCAGTAGCAACCCTCACACACAACACACACGCACAATTGCAACAACAAAAATGTCTCCAGACATTGCAAATGCTTCCCTGCCTCATCCTCCTCACCCCTACCTCCCCTGGTGGGGGAGGGGCAAAATTGTCCCCAGCTGAGAATCCTCACTCGAAAACAAGGCATCTTGCAAGCAAGGTTCGCTCATGATAGATTCATATATTAATTCTTAATCAGAGCCAGGCGACCAGATCCTGTCCAAGCTTCCTAGAGTATAACCAGGGACCTTTCTAGGGCTAGGCAGTGTTCCAAAGGGTGTAGGCTACCCGGGCACGCTCACAGCACGTTCCCTGTACGTCCCTGAGAGGAAAGTGCCAGATCGATATTTCTAACCAATCCACGTATCTTGAACACCACTCATTCCGCCAGTAAAAAACCTTTTCTGACACCAGTTGTTCATATTAGCAAACGCTGGTGTGAACAGGGGGTGAAGTTCATCGAGGTGGCCGTAGCAGTCACTTGAGAGGTATGGACTTTTGATTAGAGACTTTCAAATGCTAACTCTTCATACGGAAGCAATTTTAAATAAAGGCAATATAATAAGTCACTCTAACGGCTATTTAGATACCCCAAATCTTAGGGGACCTGGGTGGCTCAGTTGGTGGAGCATCTGACTTTGGTTCAGGTCATGATCTCATGGTGCATGAGTTCGAGCCCCACGTTGGGCTCACGGCTGTCAGCCTGTCAGCACAGAGCCCACTTCAGATCCTCTGTCCTTCTCTCTCTGCGTCTCCCCTGCTTGCGCTCTCCCCAAAACTAAATATTTTTTTAAAAATAAATGTCCCAAATCTTTTATTATCATTATCATTATCATTATCATTATCATTATCATTATCGGGATGTAATTGATTCACGAAATCCAAAAGCCTGAAAAACCATCACCCCATATCAAACTGCCTCTTTGTGAAAAGCTATTCAGGTGGAAACTAGTCCCTCCGAAGGGACTCTCACACTCAAACTGTTCCTGCATGTGATTTGTAGCCAAATTTTAATGAACACCAATGTCCCCAGCCACTTTTCCCAACTGACGGAAAAGACGGTTTCGAACAGAAGTCAGCCTAGGGTCCATCTTAGGGGTGAATTGCATGATTGCCAACCAGAGTTTGTTTCTCAGGGAGTTTGTGTGTATAAGAATGCACAAGTTGCAATTAATTCCCAGCGAAGTCACTCCTCAAGTTAATTAGAAATGCAAAGTGTGAGTCTAAATGTTATGAGATTATAAAATGGCTTAATAATGGGAACAATGAGATTGAAGCATATGCATTCTGGCCATGTAAATATTTCATAACAGTGCCAATCTGATTTCATTTGCCTAATCATGCCATTGATATGCAGCCACCAGCCTGCAAATAGAAAGGCTGAATTGCAACAGATCACCCTTCTAATGTCATAATTATTAATATTGGAGGAAAATGGAGCTGCTCTACTCCCATGCAGACTGCTGGGCCTTTGGAATTGAGATGGGGGCGGCTCTACAGTGGGAAGAGGAGGAAGGTGATAGGTACACCAGCCCCAACGTCCCTATCCCGCCTGTGGGCCAGAAGTATTTAGGTAAGTAGGCCGCTCAGCAGAGCAGAGTGATAGGAGCAAGCTGGAGAGCAGAGTTGCAGGACGTGAATTACCCAGCCCTTGGTCAAAATCACAATGAAACACACATGGAACTGGAGAAGAGGAAAGAGGAGAGAGTTTTGTGGCAATACGGATTCTGTGTTTGAGACTACAGCGGGGGGCCGGGTAGGGCTGCGGGGCTGGGCGGGGCAGTAGCCTCTGTCCTCTTTGGCTTCTTCTATTGGGTCAGTATCTTCCATATACTTTGTGCACGAATCTTTGATGTGCACGGAATCTGACTCCCCCCCCCCCCCCCCCCCCCCCCCCCCCGCGCCATCGACATTTGAGAGCTGCTTTCCCTCCATTTCCAGTTGAACTGCTTTGGGACACTTCTCCTATCATCAACTCTTGCCCCGGGTGTATCCAGCCTGTCCACTTTAACCATAAGGGGTAAAGGGTGTCTACTCTGGATACTCTGATTCCTCTGTGGCATTTAGTACAGTGGGGAGGGTATGGCGACTGGACGGACTCCATCAGCAGTGACATGAACTTGTTTAGGCAGCACGGCCTAGGGAAAGAACGCTAGATAGTAACTAGCGAGAGAAATAGTGAGATGCAGGTTTGAATCCCAGCCCTGCACTTAACTTGGGTAAGTCACCTAACCTCTCCTCCCCAGTCTCAGTTTCCCCATTTGTAAAACGGGGTACCCGAGTGGCTCAGTCGGCGAAGTGTCCAACTTTGGTTAGGCCACGATCTCACGGTCCGTGGGTTCGAGCCCCGCGTCGGGCTCCGTACTGACAGCTCGGAGCCTGGAGCCTGCTTCCGATTCTGTGTCTCCCTCTCTCTCTCTGCCCCTCCCCTGCTTGCGCTCGGTCTCTCTTTCTCTCTCAAAAATAAATAAACGTTAAATTTTTTTAAAATGAGGATCATGATGCCTGGCTCCCAGTTCTGTTGTGGAGGGTCGTTCAAGAAAAAGAATGTGACAATACTATGTGTGTAGTTACATAATGCCTTGTTTTAAAAAGGATCTGCAGCAGCCAGAACCTTTGTGATACGATGTCAAATGCTACGCAGAAGTTCAGAATGAACATTCTCAGCCTTAGGTTTCTCTGCTTCCTTCTGCTCCCAGGTGTCTCGGGTCGAGGCACACAGGTCATTCCCTGGAAACAGGCACCAGACAAGCTTCCTTTTAGAAAGTGGTCCTTACCCCCCAGCACTTCTTGTCCGTCAGGTTCGCAGACATCGGCAGAGGAGTCTACTAAATCTAGGCAGCACATTTTGGGCGTGCCTTTTACAAACTGAGCAAATTACTGAACTTCTCAAAACCTCAGTAGCTTCATCTGTGAAACGGAGAAAGTAACAGGTCTTGCCACACGGGCTTACCGTGAAGATCGAGAGAACACCAGCGGAAAGCGTTTAGTGTGCTGCCCAACTCACAGAAGGCACTCGGTGTAATCTATTACCATGCTTACTTTTTATTTATTATTATATAATAAATAATAATTATATTATATGATTATAAATACGTAATACTAACAGTATTGCTAATTATTTATCACTGTTAATTGTAATGAGTAGAGATGTAACCGTGGGCTCTAAGAAACCCAGAAAGCTAGAGATGTTGCCACAAATATAACTCTTGATTACCTCCTTTCTGGCAGATTGCTTAAAGAACTGTAGATTATTGCCATACGTGCACAGCATGCAGGACCTGTGAAACGTGTGCTGTGGACATAGTTGTTGGGGCACCTGGGTGGCTTAAGTCAGTTACGTGTCTGACCCTTGATTTCAGCGCAGGTGATGGTCTCACGGTTCGTGAGATTGAGCCCTGCATTGGGCTCCACGCTGGGCATGCAGTCTGTCTTAGATTCTCCCTCTCCCTCTGTTCTTCCCCTGCTCTTAATCTCTCTCTCTCAAAAAAGAAACAAAGGAAGGAAGGAAGGAAGGAAGGAAGGAAGGAAGGAAGGAAGGAAGGAAGGAAGGAAGGAAGGAAGGAAGGAAGGAAAAGAAAGGGAGGGAGGGAGGGAGAAAGAAAGAAAAAGAGAAAGAAAGAAAGAAAGAAAGAAAGAAAGAAAGAAAGAAAGAAAGAAAGAAAGAAAGAAAGGAAGGAAGGAAGGAAGGAAGAAAGAGAAAGAAAGAAAGAAAGAAAGAAAGAAAGAAAGAAAGAAAGAAAGAAAGAAAGAAAGAAAGATGGATGAAGGAAGGAAGAAAGAAATGAAGGAAGAGAGAAAGTTGGCACTAAATGTGTGCCAGGGGTGGGAGGGAGGGGAGGGTAGGTGATGGGCATTGAGGAGGGCACCTTTTGGGAGGAGCACTGGGTGTTGTATGGAAACCAATTTGACAATAAACTTCATATATTGAAAAAAGAAAAAAAAATGCGTGCCAGACACTGGCTAAGCACTTTACACATAACTCATTTAGTTCATACAATAGCTCTCATGAAGTGGTACTTAACATTCTCCCCATCTTACAGATGAAGAAACTGAGGCAAAGGAAGGCATACAACTTGTCCGAGAGTCACAGAGACAATAAACCGCAGAGCTGGCATCAAAACCACGCCATTGGCTTCAGCATCCATGCATGCCTTTACAGTGTGGACGAACCGTTGTGCTGTTTCCTTACCATTAAAGGAATCCACAGGAAAGGAGATATTCCGGGTCCCCTCCAATCGCTCCTCCCGCCTTGGGAGCTAAGAGCCTACAGTGGTGGACCCGGAGGGTTTGCCTGCTACACACCCAGTGGTTTTTTATTGTTTTATCCTGAATGCCTTTAGGCAGAAATGTGTGCTCTTCCGGCTGAGACAGGCTGGGCCGCTTGCTATTGGATTGTACCTCTGTTATTTGTTGGTTTGACCTGCCTGGCCCACGTGGGCATTTGAGCATGCAGCCCTGTGCTCTAGGAAACAGAACGACTGGAATCTGACGTTTGGATTCATACCCAAGCAGTTTTACTCCAGCGAGAGACGTGTCGGGCTTTGCCAGTAGGGTTGACATGAGAAGAAGCTGTATTAGAGGAAAACAATTTCTTCTTCTCAGTCCCCATTCAAGGCAGCAGCCTGAGACGGGGACGTTGCCAGAAGCCACAGAGTGAGGGGCCCGCTCGCCTTACTCGGGGGTTTGGGCTTTGGGTTTCAAACCGTTGCCTTCGCTGATCTTGATTCTTTGTGCATCCGGCTTCCCCATTAGACCAGGGCTCCCTAGAAAGACGCTGCTTTTCTTGCCTCGGCATCTCCTCTGCAGCCAGGTCAGCGCTCTGCATTCAGGGACCTGGCCATACCTGATGCTCATCAAGGCTCTCCCAGCAGACCGCTAGGAGCTCCCGAAGATGGAGGCTTGGTTATGTCTCAGCGGCAGCGGCTGGAACCGGAGTCTTTGCTCCAACGGTGCACCTGACGACTGGGCTCGCCCAGGACAGCAGCGGGCCAGCCGAGGCGAGAAACAGCAGCAGAGTGGCCGTGAGCGCAGAAGCAGGAGCAGGAACGTCAAGGCCCAAATCTTGGTTTCCCTTCCAACCAGTTGCGTGACTCGGGCAGGTACGTAACCTCTTGGTGCCTCCGTTTTCCTCAATGTCAAGTGGAAACGAATGAGAACACCTAACTTACAGAGTTGTGATGATTACATCTGTTGATCCATACAACGCATTTACGATAGTGCCTGGTGCATAATAAGCGCTCAAGAAAGAGTCTTTTCATTCTTCGTCACTGAATATAAACCAGCCACCTAGGTATCTAGGTGGCTCCTGTGTGGCTGACCTCTGACCCCTTGGCCCCATCACCCTCTCTCTCAGTTGCCGCCTCCTAGGCTGGAGACAAAGGAAGCACAGAGCCCCGTCCCTCCCACCCTCCCTCCCTCTCTCCTCTGGGGGCTACGATCAACAAATGATCGCAGCACAGGTTCGACCCAATTAGGACAAGACCCCCAAAGCAGATGCTGCTTATGTGCAGAAGAGACAGTAAAAGAATGGACTCCAGAAGGCTTGGGACCCACTCATAGAGGATGCTAATTGGTTTCTTGCTGGTAATTTTTCACCCCTAAGTGAACAAGAAAGAGGGCGTCTCAGAGGCTCATCTGCTTTGCAGGTGATCAGGCAAATGAATATCTGTGTCCGAGGAGAGTTGAAGATTGTCTTTTTTTTCCCCCTCTCTCCAAAGGGAACATAATCTCATTTGTCCCAAGCAAAGATTTAACTCCTGGCAGGTCTGCTGAGCTGGCCAGGGATAAAGGTCACCTCCAAAACTGCCTCCAGGCTCTGACTCTTGCAGACTCTTGGGAGGTCCTAGCGCCATAGGGCTTGGGTCGAGTGAATAAGTCATTTTATCATCAAGGAGTTTGCAGAGAACAATGAGGATGACACAGTAGCTTCAGGGACTGTGAAGAGCTTGGCTGTCAGGGGAGGGATGGGGCTGAGCAAGAGACAAGTATCTATGAGAATCATTTCCCTAGAGGGGCGCCTGGGTGGTGCAGTCGGTTAAGCGTCCGACTTCAGCCAGGTCACGATCTCGCGGTCCGTGGGTTCGAGCCCCGCGTCGGGCTCTGGGCCGATGGCTCGGAGCCTGGAGCCTGTTTCCGATTCTGTGTCTCCCTCTCTCTCTGCCCCTCCCCCGTTCATGCTCTGTCTCTCTCTGTCTCAAAAAATAAATAAAAAACGTTGAAAAAAAAAAAAAAAGAATCATTTCCCTCGAGGGGCGCCTGGTGGCTCAGGCGGTTAAGCGTCCCGCGCTCTCGATTTCAGCTCAGGTCATGATCTCATGGTGAGATCAAGCCCTGCATCGGGCTCCATTCTGTCAACAGGGAGCCTGCTTGGGACTCTCCCTACCTCTCTCTCTCTGCCCCCTGCTCGCTCACTCTCTCGCTCACTCTCTCTCTCTCTCTCTCTCTCAAAAATACATAAACAGGGGCACCTGGGTGGCACGGTCGGTTGAGCGTCCGACTTTGGCTCAGGTCATGATCGCTGAGTTCGTGAGTTCAAGCCCCACATCAGGCTCGCTTTGTCAGCGCAGAGCCGGCTTTGGATCCTTTGTCCCCTCTCTCTGCCCCTGCCCTGCTTGCATGCTCTCTCTCTCCCTCTCTCAAAAATAAATAAAACATCTTTGAAAATGTTTAAAAATAAATAAATAAACGTGAAACAAAACAGAAGCACTTCCTTTTCGAACACTTTCTGTGCCTTGCATGTATGTCTATTATTGCAATGTCTTGATGAACTGGATGAACCCAATGACATGACTGTGACCTTGAGGGGAGTGGCTTAGTCTTAAACAAACACCAGTCACTCACTGTATGTCAGGCACTGTGCTATTTGCTTAACCTGCATTAACTCATCAACTCCTCAGGCAGGGGTTGCATACAGATGGAACTAGGAAGCCTGATAGAGTCCCGCATATCTGTTCTCCTGGAATCTCCAAACCCTAACACCGTATGGCCTTAAGGTATTCTATTGACCTAAACCCACGTTGCAAAGAAAACTGCTGGTGGTGCCGTGAGTATAATACTAAGTGCTCCATAAACATCTGCTCTCTCGAATTGACTAGCCAGGGGCACCCGGGTGGCTCAGTCAGTTGAGCGTCTGACTTCGGCTCAGGTCACGATCGCGCAGTTCGTGGGTTCGAGCCCCGCATCGGGCTCAGTCCGGACAGCTCAGAGCCTGGAGCCTGCTTCGGATTCTGTGTCTCCCTCTCTCTCAGCTCCTGCCCCGCGTACGCGCGCGCGCGCACACACACACACACACACACACACACACACAGTCTCTCTCTCTCTATATCAAAAAAAAAATGATAAACATAAAAAATAAAAAGAATCGGCTAGTCATACACTCGGCCAAGATGACTAGCGTGAAGCTGTGCTCCTGAAACAGAGGCTGTTACCCACCTGGAGATAACTCTAAGGAGTGGGAGAAAACCATCCACACTAGCTGCCTCACCCGCTGCAAAGTGATCTCCGAGCTTTATCCTGGGACAGCTGAGTCTACTCCAACATCGTCCCTCCTGTCCGTCCACTCTTGTTACCGCCTCCGTTCCATTACTGGGTACCTCTCCCCCAGTTGGCAAATCGATGACACTTGTCACCTCCCACCTTTCTAAACTCCAAACCACTCTTACATCCTGTTAATCTTTCCAAAATACGATTTCCATCAAACTGAAACTCTGCATTACCCAGTGCCTTCCAAATCCGGTCACATCCTCAGCCTTCTGGGCCCTCCAAACTGCCTTGCCCCATTCCTTGTTTCCCTCTGCCCGGCATGCTGACTACTCCCCCTGCTCGAACAGGCTGGTGCACATTCATGTCCTAGCTCAGAGCTGTCCAGCCTACCGTGCCTGGCTTTAGGCATATCTGCGGCTCAGAAGAACAGAACAGGAGGAGTCAAACACATCTGAGATTTAAATTCCTGTCCTGTCACTGATGTTTGCATGAACTTGACCAACGTGTTCAGTCTCTCTGCCTTGGATGCCTCATCAGTGAAAGAAAAGTAATTCCAACCACGTTGCAGGGTTGTTGAGAGATAAGAGTTAACTCACTTGGCCAGTTCGGCTAGTATTTGTTGACCAGGCATCACTGTGGGTCCCGGAGATACAGCAATGGACAAAATACGGAGCTTGCCTCCAACAGAAGGTGGAAAGGACACATGAATAAAAAAAAACCCGAATGCATGTAAAGTGCTCAAGGCGTGCCTAGCACACAGCTGTCTCTCAATAAATAGTAACCGTTTTCCTTTTCTTTTCTTTTGTTAATATATTTTTTTTTGAAGTTTATTGATCGTTTTGAAAGAGATAAAGAGTGAGCAGAGGAGGGGCAGAGAGGGAGAGGGAGAGAGAGAGTGCGGAGCTCGAACTCACAAACCGTGAGATCATGACCTGAGCTGAAACTGGGAGTCGGGCACTTAACCGACTGAGCCACCCAGCCGCCCTGGTACCGGCTTTTCTTTTCAAATATTTCAAAAGGCCTGATAACAGATGTACATTTTTCTACCCGACATAACGCAGGATTTCAACTGTTAAACTCAGAGACTTCCCCGAAGGAAGGGCAGTATCTTATCTATCAGTCTACTGTGAATGTATTCCAAGTACCCAGCACACAAAGAAGGTGCTAAATATTGGCTTGCTGAATAAACATTGGCTAATATGTGATGATCAGGAGCTTTAATCGGCAGTTTTGTGGGGGTTTTTTATACTAAACGTTTATTTATTTTTGAGGGAGAAAAAAGAGAGTGAGCACGAGCTGAGGAGGGGCCGAGAGAGAGGGGGGACAATGGATTCAAAGGGGCTCTGCGCTGTCAATCTGACGCGGGGCTCAAACTCATGAACCAGGAGATCATGACCTGAGCCGAAGTTGGACCCTTAACCAACCGAGTCACCCAGGCGCCCCTTAATCGACAGTTTTGTTGACTTTAATTATAAATAGGAAGGACTCAGTAAGTCCACTTGGAGAGGCAAAATCTTTCAAGTGTGGGGCCATTGCCAAGAGGAAAGGTGTAGGCCTCACAAGCAGAGCCCCCTGAAAGCCCTTCTTAGCTACCTTCATTTACTGATATCCTCTCCTCCCTTCAAGACCCTTTCCTCCTTATCCATGACGCTTTTTCAGATTCCATCCACCATATGCTCCCCGTGATGAACCTCCAAAGCTCACTGCACCTCTCTTCAACACATAAGCCTCACAGCAGGATCATCTGAGGGTTAGTTTTGTGCACCTCCATGGAGACCACAAACTCTTTGAAGACCTCTAACAGCTTCCACCCCAAAGCGACTAGAAAAATATCTTGCTTTTAAAAGATACACTGTCGGGGAGCCTGGGTAGCTCAGTCGGTTGGGCGTCCGACTTCGGCTCAGGTCATGATCTCGCAGTCCGTGAGTTCAAGCCCCGCATCGGGCTCTGTGCTGACAGTTCAGAGCCTGGAGCCTGCTTCGGATTCTGTGTCTCCCTCTCTCTCTGCCCCTCCGCTGCTTGCACTCTGTCTCTCTCTCTCAAAAATAAAATAAGAACATAAAAAAAAAAAAAATACACTGTCATTGTCACATGGTCCTGATTGGCCCAATCTCTTCTCTACCTCCAAGGCCGCTCCCCCTCCCCCTCCTCCAGCCCAGACCTTTCTCCTCTTGCAGAACCAGACTAGCCAGACCGCATAGAACAGTCTTAATGCTTCAACAAAGGGGGCAACCGCTCAGGCAAAGTACCTGCAAAATAATACGTGGTTCAGGATGTGGCTACTGAGTCAGACTAACAAGGTTCCAACGTTAACTCCAAAGGCATCTCTCACCGTGATCTTGGGCAATTTACTTTACTTCTCTGGGCCTCGGTGTCTCCACCTGTAAAATGGGAAGAAGAAACAGTAGCCTTTATTTTACTGGGTGGTTTGAAGGAGTAAAGGAGATCACACGAAAACTTCTTACCAGGCACAGTGCCTGGTATGTTGTAAGCACTCAAGAAATGTTAGCTGTAACTCAAGAGCATCAAAAAAAGCCACAAACCCCAAGTGTCATTCACCACCCAGCTTGCTGGTACCTAAACTACACGGTCAAGAGTGGGAGCTGAGAGCCAGGCTACTTTGGTTCCAAACCTGCCCCGCCACTTACCAGCAGCAAAGCTTTGGGTGAGTCCCTAAAGATGAGATTCTATTTCCTCATCTTCAAAACGGGGATGATGCTGATTATGTCATTTCCTCTTAAGGACATTGTGACGAGCAAGTAAGCGAATGCAACCGAAACCGTTTCGGATGTTTCTGCCATGCCGTAAATGCTCGATAAATATTAGAGTTAATGGTACAGGGGCGCCTGGGTGGTTCAGTCAGTTAAGCGTCGGACCCTTGGTTTCCACTCAGCTCATGATCTCAAGGTTCCTGAGTTCGAGCCCCACGTCAGGCTCAGGGCTGCTGGTGCAGAGCCTGCTTGGGATTCTCTCTCTCTCCCTCTCTCTCTGCACCTCCTCCCCCCGCCCCGAATAAATAAACTTAAAAAAAAAAAAAAAGAATTAATGGTAGAGCCACCCGTTCCGTCCCATTGCGGAAGTCTGTCCATTTGTCCACACCAAGGCAGAGACAACTGATTCGTTCGTTCTTCCATTTCACCCACCGTGAGGATGACTCTTGAATTCCACCCTGTGAGTCTGTGGGTTCGAGCCCCGCGTCGGGCTCTGTGCTGACAGCTCAGAGCCTGGAGCCTGCTTCTGATTCTGTGTCTCCCCCTCTCTCTGACCCTCCCCCATTCATGCTCTGTCTCTCTCTGTCTCAAAAATAAATAAATGTTAAAAAAAAATTAAAAAAAAAAAAAATGAATTCTACCCTGTGAGATACATGTGGCAGGAGACTGAGAGCAAAGGTGACTAAGGCCGAATTCCTGTCCTCCAGGAACACGTGATGTGACCACCACGGGTAATAATTCGGTAGCAACTTGGAGCTTGCCAAGCGCTCTCATCATCTACCCTTCTGTGCCTGTTCACAACTCTAGAAGGTAGGGATCGTGAGTCCATTTTGTCACTGAGGAAACCGGTTTGTTCAGGGTGAATGACTCACAAAGGTCACACGGCTAGAGGGTGGCTGAGCCAGGATTGGAACAGTGCCCTCCCCGTGTTTGCAGCCCCCAGAGGATGGACTTTGACAGGTGGCAGGGGATGGAGGACTTGGGATTCCTGTGGAAGCTCAGAGGCAGCTCAGAGAGGGGAGCAAGGGGACAACAGGATGCTGTCCCCTACTTGTCTGCCAGCAATGGGAGCTAAGTGACTGTTTACATACAAATGGCCTCCAGGCAGATGCTGGAGGAGCAGGGGGGAGAGGCCTTCCCGGGGGACCCCCTCCTTTGATGAGCCTCGTCCCCTCCTTCCCTTCCCCCCATTCCAGTTTTGTCAAAGGGCAATTAAGCCCCTCTCTCCTGTCTGAGGAGGCTGCCTTTGTCATTCGGGTCTGCATCCTCCTCCTTGTTTAGCAGCTAATGAGGCCTCCCCTAATTAGAGTTTTACAGTCACCTACAATTAGGCCCCTTTAATGCTTTTGAATAGGATACTTTTAACCTATTTCACTTTGTAACTGGGGCATCCATCCAGGTGTACGCACATTGGAAGCAGGCACCGGTGAGGGTAGAGGATAAAGGGACTAGGTCAAAGGCACATGATGCATATGCACATGTTCACATACATATACATACATATATACTCATATGCATGGACACATATACACATACGCGCATATACACACATGCATGTACACACATACCTATATAAACATATGCATATACATACACACAGACACGTGCACATACACGTATATACACGTATGCATGTACACACATAAATATATACATATGCAAATATATACACATAGACATGTATGCATATACACATATATACGTATGCATGTGCACACATATATATACAGATGTATGTGCACACATACATATATATGCATATAGATACACCTAGACACATATGCATATACATATATATGTACTCATGTGCACACATACAGAAGCACGCACACACATACATATATACACATATGCATGTACACACAGACACATGTGCATATACACATACATGCATGTATGCATGTACATACATATACACGCAAGCATATATACATATAGACACATATGCATATACATATATACACGTATGCATGTATACACATACATAAACATATGCATATACATACACACAGACACGTGCACATACACGTATATACACATATGCATGTACACACATATATACATATATGCAAATATATACACATGGACATGTATGCATATACATATATATGCATGTGCACACACATATACACATATGCATGTACACACATATATATGCATATAGATACGCCTAGACACATATGCATATACATATATATGCATGCATGTGCACAATACATACATACACATGTGTGTACATACACAGACACATGTGCATATACACATATACATGTGTGCATGTACACATGCATATACATATAGATACATGTGCATATACACATATACACGTATGCGTGTGTACGCATACATATATACACATACGCACACACATATATACATACACGACCATGTCACAAACAGGACTGCAGGCTTGTCGGGTGTGTCCATGGGGATGTCTGAGCACAGAGATGCACGGCTTCCCTTGTGAGCATACCAGGGCTCTGGGGTTGCAAGGGAGAACATTTGGCTGTGTGTTTACTGTTCAGACTGTACATGTGGAAGGAAGGTGTGGGGGGGGGGGATGCAGAGAGTTCTAGCTGTGTGTGACTGTGTTAAGGGAAGGGAGTAGGAAAGCAGGAAATGGTTGGTGAGTGCCTACTATCTCTTTCCAAGAAAGGACTTTATTTTTAATAGATAATACATGTGCATGGATTCAAAAGGCACAAAAGATGAAAAGAGAGAGATCTCCCTCCCACCCTTGCCTCCAAAGAGCCAGTTCTCTTCCCAAAAGGCAATCTTCTACCAGAGACACGCTGCCCCTATACAGTATATATTTACAAATATCCTTTTTGTAACAGAGTAAGAGTTTAAAATATACATTGTTCTGAACCTTCCTCTTTCCATTTAAAAATAGATGTTGTCTGTTATTGTGATTCTGGGCAGTGTTCCCCATCTCTATAGAGGTTTTTTCTATAGATATATTTAATGACTATGTGTTATCTTTTTTCAAACCATTATCCTTTAACAGTATTCTTGTGAAATAAATGTTTCTTCCCATTTTTTAAAAGTTTATTTATTTTTTTTTTGGGGGGGGAGCAGGGGAGGGGCAGAGAGAGGAGGGGAGAGAGAATCCCAACCAGACTCTGCACTGCCTGCAGAGAGCCCAGTGTGGGGCTCAACCTCGCAAACCATGAGATCATGACCTGAGCCGAAACCCAGAGTCAGACGCTTAACTGAATGAACCACCTAGGTGCCCCTTAGCATTTTATTCTTTAATTTTTTCCAAATTTTTATTTAAATTCTAGTTAGTTAACATATAGTGTAATATTGGTTTTAGGAGTAGAATTCAGAGATTTGTCACTTACATATAACACCCAGTACTCATCACAACAAGTATCCTCCTTTTTTTAAAAAAATTTTTTTTCAACGTTTTTTATTTATTTTTGGGACAGAGAGAGACAGAGCATGAATGGGGGAGGGGCAGAGAGAGAGGGAGACACAGAATCGGAAACAGGCTCCAGGCTCCGAGCCATCAGCCCAGAGCCTGACGCGGGGCTCGAACTCACGGACCGTGAGATCGTGACCTGGCTGAAGTCGGACGCCCAACCGACTGCGCCACCCAGGCGCCCCAACAAGTATCCTCCTTAATGCCCATCACCCATTTAGCCCACCCCTCACCGACCTCCCTCCATCAACCCTCAGTTTGTTCTCTACCAATAAGAGTCTTGGATGCCCGGGGGCGCTTGGGTGGTTCAGTCGGTTAAGTGTCCGACTTCAGCTCAGGTCATGATCTCACGGTTCGTGGGTTTGAGCCCCGTGTCAGGCCCTGTGCTGACAGTTCAGAGCCTGGAGCCTGTTTCAGATTCTGTGTCTCCCTTTCTCTCTCTGCCCCTCCCTGGCTCACACTGTCTCTCAAAAATAAAGAAACATAAAAAAAATTTTTTTTCAAGAGTCTTGGGATGCCTGGGTGGCTCAGTCAGTTAAGCATACAACTTTGGCTAAGGTCATGATCTCACGGCTCATGGGTTCGAGTCCTGCATCAGGCTCTGTGTTGACAGCTCAGAGACTGTAGCCTGCTTCAGAGTCTGTGTCTCCCTCTCTCTCTACCCTTCCCCTGCTTGTGCTGTGCCTCTTTATCCCAAAAATGAATAAACATTAAAATTTTTTTTTTTTACAAAAAGAGTCTCTTATGGCTTGCCTCCCTCCCTTTTTCCCTTTCCATATATGCATCTATTTTGTTTCCTAAATTCCACAAATCATATGGTGTTTGTCCTTCTCTGACTTATTTTACTTAGCATAATACAGTCTAGCCCCACCCATGTCATTGCAAATGGCGAGATTTCATTCTTTTTGATGGCTGAGTAATTTTCCGTTGTATATGTATGCCACATCTTCTTTATCCATTCATCAGTCGTGGGATACCTGGGCTCTTTCTGTCGTTTGGCCATTGTTGGTAATGCTGCTATAAACGTTGGGGTGCGTGTGCCCCTTCAAATCTGTATTTTTACATCCTTTGGGTAAATACCTAATAGCGCCATTACTGGCTCGTAGGGCAGTTCTATTTTTAACTTCTTGAGGAACCTCCACACCGTGCTGCAGAGCGGCCGCCCCAGTTTGCATTCTCACCAGCAGTGCAAAAGGGATCCTCTTTCTCCGCATCCTCGCCAACATCTGTTGTTGCCTGAGTCGTTCATGTTAGCCATTCGGACCGGTGTGAGGTGGTATCTCATTGTGGTTTTGATGTGTGTTTCCCTGAGGATGAGTGATGTGGAGCATCTTTTCATGTGTCGGTTGGCCATCTGGAATAGACATGGTTTTAGATGCTACCCTTAGCACAGCATAGTAGGGGCTTGACCAGTGCCTGCTAAATGAATGGTATTAAACAGCCAACCAGAATAATGAAAAAGAAAAAGACATATAATACCAAGTGTTTGGGAGGATGGACAGCAATCTTCATATTCTGCTGGCCCCAATGACCTTTGCTCTCTACTGTCTTCCCATCATTATCTTAGGTTGCATGGCAAGAGGGCTTTTGTAAATGTAACTAAGGTTACTGACCAGTTGACCTTAAGATAGGGAGATGATCTGGGTGGGTCCCATTTAATCACATGAGTCCCTTTTTTTCTTTTTTGGAGAGAGAGAGTGGGGAAGGGACAGAGAGAGGGGGAGAGAGAGAGAATCCCAGGCAGGTTCCACACCAATCACAGAGCCGACTTGGGGCTCTATCTCGCAGACCGTGAGATCGTGACCCGAGCCGAAATCAAGAGTCAGATGCCCAACCTATTGAGCCACCCAGGTGTCTCAAATCATAGGCATCCTTTAAAAGCAGAGAGCTTGGGGCGCCTGGGTGGCGCAGTCGGTTAAGCGTCCGACTTCAGCCAGGTCACGATCTCGCGGTCCGTGAGTTCGAGCCCCGCGTCAGGCTCTGGGCCGATGGCTCAGAGCCTGGAGCCTGTTTCCGATTCTGTGTCTCCCTCTCTCTCTGCCCCTCCCCCGTTCATGCTCTGTCTCTCTCTGTCCCAAAAATAAAAAAAAAAAAAAAAAAAAAAAAAAAAAGCAGAGAGCTTTTCTTCAGCTGGTGGCAGAAGGGGGCACCAAAGAGATTCAAAGCATGAGAAAGATGTGATGCACTGTTGTAACTTAGCTGGGCCTAAAAGTGGCCTCTAGAAACCAGGAAGCCACCCTCAGCTGACAGCCAGTAAGCAAATGGGGAGCTCACTCCTATATGACTGCAAGGAACAATTCTCCCAACAACCTGAATGAGTTTGGAAGCAGATTCTTTTTCAGAGCTTCCAGAGAAGAGCCCAGACCCACTGATACCTCGATTTTGGCCTTGTAAGACCTTAGGCTGAGAACCCAACTGAGCCTGCGTGGACTTTTTTATTACAGAACTGGGAGATAATAAATGGGTGCCGTTTGAAGCCACTAAGTGCTTGCATTTAAATATGCATTAAATATGCAGCATTAAAATACTAATAGAGATGCTCAACCAGCACTGTGGAGAGCAATGAAGGCCTCCGGGTAAAAGCCTGTGCCAGCTGCCAACCGTGTGGGTGAAATCAGTTTAGAAGTACACCAGCCAGCCCCAGCCGAGCCTTCAGATGAGGCAACCTGGGTCAGCATCCTGACTGCAGTCTCACAAGGCATCCTGAGCCCAAATGACCCAACCAAGCTGCTCCTGAATTCTTGCCTCACAGAAATTATGAGAGAAAAGAAACGATTATCAGTGTTGTTAGCCACTAAGTTTCAGAGTAGTTTGATATGCTACAATAACTAAGAGAGGAAGTGCTCGGTAAATATCCAGGGCCTACGGGGCTACCCCGGGGCGTTATAACCAAGCACGGGCATTCGGGACCCCCTAGTCTCTAGCATCCCACAATGCAGATCCTGCAGGCAGCCTCACACTCCCCAGGGCAGATCCCCCGGGTCTCCTGTCCAACTCCTTTGCCCTCCCTTTGGAATTCCCACCTTGGATTCTCAGGGTCCACAGTTGCCTGAGTTGCTCTGGTGAGGATGCTTAAGAGCAAACGAAACTTCTTTAGGAGGAAGGTCAGAGAAAAATGGGTTTTTTTCACACGCGAAGAGGGGCGCCTGGTTGGCTCAGTCAGTTAAGCATCCGACTCTTGATTTCAGCTCCAGTCATGATCCCACAGTTCATGAGATAGAGCCCTGCGTCGGGCTCTGCATTGAGAGCACAGAGCCTGTTTGGGATTCTCTTTCTCCCTCTCTCTCTTGCCCCTCCCCAGGTCACTCTCTCTGTCTCCCTCTCAAAATAAATAAATAAACTTAAAATTAAAAATAAAAGTTAAAACATTAAAAAAATAATACAAAATTTAAAAAATAAAATACTAAAAAATAAAATAAAATAAAAACCATGTCTGGCACAGACTAGGCCCTCAGTAAATATTTGTTAGCTGATTTTCCAGATGGTGGAAATATAAAACTCAATAATAAGACATGAATTCAGCCCACAAGGAGATTAAAATGTATATAGCAAGTAAATAACCATAACATAGTTTTTTAAAAAGCTATACTGTGAGAACCATGAAGAAGGTAGTTTAAAATGCTAGAAGAACTCACGGGAGAGGGAAAATGTTTTCCAGTTGGAGAGAGATAAATCAAGGGAAACTTCCTGTAGTAGGTGGCATTTGAGTGGGTTTTGTAAAAGGAAATTAGGGATCAGTCATGCAGAGGTGATAAAAAGAAATTAGAGTTCAGTCATGCAGAGGTGATGGGGAATGATAGTAATGGCTAATACCACAAGCAGATAGAAGAAAATAAGCAGGAACGTCTGGGTGGCCCAGTCAGTTGAGCGTCAGACTCTTGGTTTCAGCTCAGATCGTGATCTTATGGTGCGTGGGATTGAGCCCCACATCGGGCTCTGTGCTGACAGCACAGAGCCTGCTTGGGATTCTCTCTCTCCCTCTTTCTGCCCTTCCCCCCCCTCCCCCCCCCCCCCCCGTGTGCATGTACTCTGTCTCTGTCTCTCAAAATAAATAATTTTTTTTTAAAGAGGAAGAGCATAAACAAATTACTGAGTGTGTACAGAACCTCAGGCCTAGGAGAAACCATGGTGATAAAGATTCTCTATCCCATGAACTGCAAACTAGCAGCTTTCTGGATGCATTTAGCACCCAGACGTACGTTACTTGGTCTCCTCGATGTTTTCTAAAAGTTGAAATGTGAGGGGTGCCTGGGCGGCTCAGTCGGTTGAGCATCCGACTTCAGCTTAGGTCATGATCTCGCAGTTCATGAGTTTGAGCCCCGCGTCGGGCTCTGTGCTGACAGCTCGGAGCCTGGAGCCCGCTTCGGATTGTGTCTCCCTCTCTCTGCCCCTTCCCCGCTCGTGCTCTGTCTGTGTCTCTCAAAAATGCATGTTAAAAAAAATTTTTTTTAATTAAAAAAAGTTTAAATGTGAAAGCATTTCAGCAGGGTGTGCACTTTCCAATTCTCCTTTAGTCAACCCAGCTTCCTGTTGTCTTAAACCAGGCTTCAGCCTCTTCGTAGATTTCCATTATCCCACCCTAGCTTCTGAGGGATTTGTGTTTGAGACCAGGGAGTTCAATAATCTTTTCATCTTACATGTAAGGACATCAAATTCCGGGAAAGGCTAAGTGGCCCCCTCAAGTAGGCATGGATAGTGCTGGACTTCTCTGCACGATTTCCAGCTTCCTGATACCCTACCTAAGCTGCTTCTGCAGAGAGCCTGACCAACCAGGCAGCTCGGTGACACTTAACTGTGAAGCATCCCCTGGCAGGTAACTGCATTATGGCTGTCAGCGAAGGTATGTTTGTTTTTCCTCGGAGCAGATTTTAAAAAGAAAAGGCAAGGAGCCCAAGGTTTCTAGGTAGAGCTAAAGACACAGGCTATAGTGTGCCTCCTTTGTTATTTTGCTGAAAGCTGAGCTGAAGACCTAAATGGCAAAAAAAAAAAAAAAAAAGTCTTAACTATATTAAAAATGCAACCAGAATGTCTCTTCCCCCTTCGGGAATGCATTCGCTTCCTGGAGCAAAACCTAAGCCCTCGAGAAGCAGACTTTTCTTTAAAGCGGAACTGCAGTCGACTCTGAGGCGCCACCTGGTGGCCACTTACAGCGCAAGTAAAAGGAAAAGGGGTTGAATTCAGGGGTTTGATCAGGTAGGCCTGATCCTTGGTATAGAAAATTCCCTAAGGAAGAACGTGGTATTCCAGGTTTCAAAAGGTTTTACTTGGGGGCCAAAGCAGCAGAGAGTTCAGTGGAGGTGGGTGGATTGAAATGGAGGCCTTTGAAATCACTTACGAGAATTTCTTCCCAGGGCACTGAAGAAATAGGCGATACAGGAGCGGAGAAGGCTACCGGCGAAAGGAATAGGGTAGGAAGAGATAGGGTTCAAACCTCCCTACAGGCTCTAGAGGACCCAGCTTGAGAATATTTCTCCAAATCTTCTGTGTTATGCGAGGAAGAAAGAAACAGTCCCCTATACATGGGGCTTTTCAAAATCTTTTTCCAAATAGTATCCACTTTTAAAAACATGTATGGGGCCGCCTGGGTGGCTCAGTTGGTTAAGCATCCACCTTCAGCTCAAGTCATGATCTCACAGTTCGTGAGTTCGAGTCCCATGTCGGGCTCTGTGCTGACAGCTCGGAGCTTGGAACCTGTTTCAGATTCTGTGTCTCCCTCTCTCTCTGACCCTCCCCCATTCATGCTCACTCTCTCGCTCTCTCTCTCTCTCTGTCAAAAATAAATAAAAACATGTATGGACTTTAATAGAAATTAACAACATAACCACAGTAAAGGGTGTGAATGAAAAAAGAATCTACCTAAGAACCTTTGGACATTAATATAAACTGTATGCACTGAGACTAACAAGTACACAGTATTGTACCCCAGTTAATAAATCTGTTTTTCAAATAGGTTGTAGATCAGCAACTCTGAAGTTGCTTTACATGTATTCTAAGGTTGAGCAAATAAGTAAATATATTGTTAATAATAAGCACCAGAATTTTTACTGTCAGAGAAAGGAATCTGAATAAGAAAGGGAAAGGATAGAATGTACCCAGTGTTGGATGGAATCGGAGGGATCAGTATCCAGTTATGGTTTTTTTGTTTTTTTGTTTTTTTTTTTTTCAACGTTTTTTTTTTTTTTTTTTTTTTTTTTTTTGGGACAGAGAGAGACAGAGCATGAACGGGGAAGGGGCAGAGAGAGAGGGAGACACAGAATCGGAAACAGGCTCCAGGCTCTGAGCCATCAGCCCAGAGCCTGACGCGGGGCTCGAACTCACGGACCGCGAGATCGTGACCTGGCTGAAGTCGGACGCTTAACCGACTGCGCCACCCAGGCGCCCCTCCAGTTATGGTTTTAATAGATAGACAACCAGATGTGGAAATTAGTACAGATTGGTTTGTATGTCACACGTACATATATTTCCTAGCTCTGCCCAGTGAGTGAAGAAATAATGACACTCCAGTGGCAATGAACCTATAGCGTGCAGACCTCTGTTTCTAAACACTATGCTCCCATAAAAAGGAACCAGGCATACTCAAATAGACAACTGATTACGTAGCTGGGGCAGAGAAAGTACAGGGTGAACTTGGAACATCTTGTGGTACCAGCAGGTAAGGATGCACTCAAAAACATAAGAACCTTTTGAGATGATGCAAGCGAACTTGATAGGGATCCAAATTCTGGGACAATTTGGGCCAAAAATAAGAAATGACAATAATGAATTATAATCCACAGAACAAAACAAGTGTTCAAATAGATGACTGATTGAATAAACAGATAGTAAGTGGAAAGGGAACGTTCTTTCTTATTGCATTCCAATTAATAAACATAGAAGTGATAGGGGCGCCTGGGTGGCGCAGTCGGTTAAGCGTCCGACTTCAGCCAGGTCACGATCTCGCGGTCCGTGAGTTCGAGCCCCGCGTCAGGCTCTGGGCTGATGGCTCGGAGCCTGGAGCCTGTTTCCGATTCTGTGTCTCCCTCTCTCTCTGCCCCTCCCCCATTCATGCTCTGTCTCTCTCTGTCCCAAAATAAATAAAAAAAAATGTTGAAGAAGTGATGGAGAAAATAGAAAATCATTGATTGCAAACATCACCACAATAATTGTTTCAAGAAAGTATCATCAACGGATGCTAAAACTTGCGGATGAGGGCCGCCTGGGTGGCCCTGTCGGTTGAGCATTGGACTTCGGCTCAGGTTGTGATCTCACATTTCGTGAGTTCGAGCCCCGTGAGTTCTGGCTCGCTGCTGTCAGCACGGAACCTGCTTCAGATCCTCTGTCTTCCTCTCTCTGCCCCTCCCCCACTCCCGCTCATGCACTCACTCTTTCTCAAACATAAAAATAAACATTTCAATAAATAAACAAACAAATAAATAAAAGTTGTGGATGAAAATGTGACCAGAAACGGGATATTTACAGAGTCGCAAGGTCTCTCTCTACGAGAGAGATCCTTATTAGTTACAGGGAGAAATATAACAACTTCACAGGGAAAAAACCTGGCAGATATCTCCTCAACCAAGTGATCAAAGTCGATGTCACCAGTAAAGAAGCATAGACACCTGGGAATGGAAGCTGGTGCAGTCACTCTGGAAAACAGTACGGAGGTTCCTCAAAAAACTAAAAACGGGCGCCTGGGTGGTGCAGTCGGTTAAGTGTCCGACTTCAGCCAGGTCACGATCTCGCGGTCCGTGAGTTCGAGCCCCGCGTCGGGCTCTGGGCTGATGGCTCGGAGCCTGGAGCCTGTTTCCGATTCTGTGTCTCCCTCTCTCTCTGCCCCTCCCCCGTTCATGCTCTGTCTCTCTCTGTCCCAAAAATAAATTAAAAACGTTGAAAAAAAAAATTAAAAAAAAAAAAAACACTAAAAACAGAACTACCCTACGACCCAGCAATTGCACTACTAGGTATTTATCCACGGGAAACAGGTGTGCTGTTTTGAAGGGACACATGCACCCCTGTGTTTATAGCAGCACTATCCACAATAGCCAAGTATGGAAAGAGCCCAAATGTCCATCGATGGATGAATGGATAAAGAAGATGTGGGATATATACACAATGGAGTATTACTCGGCAATCAAAAAGAATGAAATCTTGCCATTTGCAACTACGTGGATGGAACTGGAGGGTATTATGCTAAGTGAAATTAGTCAGAGAAAGACAAATATCATATGACTTCACTCATATGTGGACTTTAAGAGACAAAACAGATGAACATAAGGGAAGGGAAACAAAAATAATATAAAAACAGGGAGGGGGGACAAACCAGAAGAGACTCTTAAATATGGAGAACAAACTGAGGGTTGCTGGAGGGGGTGTGGGAAGGGGGGATGGGCTAAAGGGGTAAGGGGCACTAAGGAATCTACTCCTGAAATCACTGTTGCACTATATGCTAATTTGGATGTAAATTTTAAAAAATAAAATTAAGTTTTATGTTGAAAAAAAATAAAAAATAAAAATAAATAAAAAAATAAGCCTGCAGTAAAAATAAATGCCTTACTCTCTTTGGAGGAAAATGCTAAATAAATAAAATGGGGTTCACTTTGAAAAAAAAAAAAAGCATAGACACTATGTGCCTCCTGATATGATGTGCTAAGAAGGATATTGCATCCCTGCAGTAGTGTCCTAACCAAAATATATAACCAAATTTAAACATGAGGAAACTCAGTTTAGTGGGTGGCTCAGTCAGTTGAGCCTGAGTGTTTGACTTCGATTCAGGTCATGATCTCCCAGTTCATGAGTTCAAGCCCCACATCAGGTTCTCTGCTGTCAGTGCACACAGCCCGTTTCGGGTCCTCTGTCCCCCTTTCTGTCTGCCCCTCCCCCACTTGTGCTTTCTCAAAAATAAATAAACATTTAAAAAAATAAAATAAACATGAGGCAACTCAGGCAAACCCCAAACTGAGGGACAGTCTACAATCCAACCAGCCAGTGCTATTCAAAACTGTCAAGGACATGAAAGGTGGACACAAATCAAGGCACTGTCTCAGGGTGTTCTTGGTTTTTTTTTTTTAAGTTATCATTTTATTTTTGAGAGAGAGACAGAGCAAGGAGGGCAGGGGCAGAGAGAGAGGGAGACACAGAATCCGAAGCAGGCTCCAGGCTCCGAGCTGTCAGCACAGAGCCCATCGCGGGGCTGGAACTCACAAACCGTGAGATCACGACCTGAGCCAAGGTCAGACACCCAACCCACTGAGCCACCAGGAGCCCCTGGACACTGTCTCAGTTTTAAAAAGACCAAGAGGACATGACGAATAAATACAATGTGTAATCGTGGACTGGACCTTGGACCATAAACAGGACATTAGTGGAACAGTTTATGGTATATTGGCAATAGTGATTTCCTGGCTTTATTATCGTACGGTGGTTATACAATGTGTTAACGTTTGGGAAAGTTGGGTGAGGAGCACATAGGAATTCTTTGTACTATTTTCGTAATGTTTTGCAAATCTTACAAACTCTTTTCTCGTACGTCTCACATATCTGTATCTTAACTGATTGCTTTGTTCATGCAATGATTTTTCTTTTAATTAAAGGACTGTAGTCTAAGCCTCATACTGGGAACACAACAATAAATAGGCCTGACATAATCCTTACTTTCAGGGAACCAAAGGTCCCGTGGAGATATAACTAGTCAATTACAATGTACTATGCGAAGTGCTGCGATGTGTTAAGCAATTGCAGGCAGCATGACATCAGAGCACAAACTCTAGAGCTCTATTGTCTGGATTCAATTCCAGGCATTACCACTAGCTGTGTGACTTTGGGAAAAATCACCGAGACTCTCTGTGCTTCCATTTTCTCAATCCGCACAATGACTGCATGTACATTCTAGGGTTATTATGAAAATTCAATGAGTTAATTTTATCAAGCACTCAGAATGGTGCCTGGTGCACAGTAAGCAGTATAAAATAAATAAGAACACACGAAGAGGGGAGCATCTAACCCGAAGGTGTGGAGAAGGGGAGTATTTAAAAATATTCCAGAGCAAGTGACGTGTAAGCTGAGACCCAAAAGGTGGAATGATCAGCCTTTGCAAAGGTCCGGAAACAAGATAAGGCAAAGAGATTCACAAACTGAAAGGAGATGTGGATGTCTGGAGGGGTGAGCCGTGATCGGTCAGGTGTGGGAAATGAGATTAAGGAACTAAGCAAGCAGGGGGAAGATCGGAAGATCACACAGGGCCTTTTAAACTGGATTAAGGAGTCTGGTCTTGGGGGCGCCCGGGTGGCTCAGTTGGTTAAGTGTCTGACTTCAGCTCAGGTCACGATCTCATGGTCCACAACTTCGAACCCCACGTCGGGCTCTATGCTGACAGCTCAGAGCCTGGAGCCTGCTTCAGATTCTCTCTCTCTCTCAAAAACAAATACACATTAAAAAATTTTTAAAAATTTCTTAAAAACACGGGGAAAAGACCTGAATAGACATTTCTTCAAAGAAGACATACAAATGGCCAAGAAGCACATGAGAAGTTGCTCGACACCATTAGCCGTCAGGAAGATGGAATTCCAAACCACAAGATATCATTTCATACTGACGAGGATGTTGAAACATTAGAACTCTCGTATACCACTGGTGTGTGGGTAAAATGGTGCAGCCATTTTGGAAAACAGTCTGGCCGCTCTTCCAAAAGCTAAACATAGGCTTACCATATCACTTAGGAAGTCCACTCCTACTCAGATACCTAAGAGAAATGAAGACATCCGTCTACACAAAAACTTGTACACGCGTGTTCCTAGCAGCGTTCTTCGTAATAGCTCCAAAAAGTCAACAACACAAATGTCCGTCAACTGCTAAATGGATGAACAAAATATGGTATATCCATACAATGGAATGTTCAGCCATAAAAAGGAATGAAACACGGGTATGTGCTAAAACATAGGCGAATTTTGACCACAGCGTGCTAAGTAAAAGAGGCCAGTCACAGCAAACCACGTATTTTATAATCCTGTTTGTCTGAACTGTCCAGAACAGGCAAATCCAGAGAGCAGACTGGTGGCTGCATAGAGTTGTGCGGTAGGGAGTTTGGGGAGAAATGTGGAGTGAGTGCTAATGGGTGTGGGCTTTGTTTTGGAGTGACAACAATGTTCTAAAATTGCTTGTGGTGATAGTTGCACTTATCTGTGAATATATTAAAAGTCATCGGCTTGGACACTTTAAAGGGGTGAATTGTATGTGAATTATGTCTCCACGAAGGCGTTAAAACAAATTCTCCTCGCACAGTGCTTTCACCCTCGTGAATGGTCACTTCACTCAGCCTCAAATCTGTCCACTTCTCTCTGTCCAGCCTGCCATCATCCATTTGGGTCACCACAGAAGACTTCTCACTGACCGTGCTGCCTCCATTCTGCTGGCTTGGAGGTCTTTCTGAAGGGCAAATTGGTCACCTCACCTCTAGCCTCAATCTTGTCATGGCTGCCCACAACCGTAAAGCTAAAGACCAAACTTCCTTTTTTTAAGATATATATATATATATATATATATATATATATATATATATTTTAATTTTTGAGAGACAGAGCACGAGTGGGGGAGGGGCAGAGAGGGAGAAGGAGACACAGAATGTGAAGCAGGCTCCAGGCTCTGAGCTGTCACCACAGGGCACGATGCAGGGTGGGCTTGAACTCACAAGCTGTGAGTGAGATCCTGAGCCGAGCCGGTGTTGGACACTCAACCGACTGAGCCACCCAGGCGCCCCAGATCTTTCCCCCATGTTTAAATTGGGTTATTTTTCTTTTTATTGTTGAATTGTAAGCGTTCTTTATGTATTCTTGATATAAATCTCTTACCATATACATGGTTTGCATTATTTGTCTCCCATTCTTTTGGTTATCTTTCACTTTTTTTTAACGTTTATTTATTTTGAGAGAGAGATTGCGCATGTGAGCGGGGGGAAGGGCAGAGAGAGAGAGAGGGGAGAGAGAATCCCAAGCAGGCTCTGCGCTGACAGCACAGAGGTCAATCTCATGAACGGTGAGATCCTGACCTGAGCCGAAATCAAGAGTCGGATGCCCAACCGACTGCACACAGGCTCCCCTCTTTCACTTTCTTGGCGATATCTTTTGTCACGAAAAGGTTTTAATGTTGATGATGTCGTGTTTACATTTTCTCTTGCCGTTTTCGTTTTTGTTTTCTCTTGCTGTTTTGTTACATCCAGGAAACCACTGACCAAAGCCAAGGTCACAAAGATTTATGCCCATGTTTTGTGGTAAGAGTTTTATAGCTTTAGAATTGCATTTAGGGCTTTGATCAACTTTGAGTTACTTTTTGTATATGGTGTGTTGTAGGGGTCTAAATTCATTACTTTGCATGTGCAAATCTAGTTGTTCACCTTGATGAAATTTGGAGAGGAAATATATTGAAATTGCTCCCAAGAAGAGTGAGGAGGGGAATCTAGGAAAGCACCCGGGAAACACGCTTAGTTAAGGAACAGCAGAGAAATGCTATGGGGCCAGAGAGTTTAGGAAGGGGTGGATAGAATAGAAAAAATCCAGGGGCTCCTGGGTGGCTCAGTCGGTTGAATGTCTGACTTCAGCTCAGGTAATCTCACAGTTCATGAGTTCAAGCCCCGCATCAGGCTCTGTGCTGATAGGTCATGATCTTACAGTTCATGAGTTCAAGCCCCGCATCAGGCTCTGTGCTGATAGCTTGGAGGCTGGAGCCTGCCTCAGATTCCGTGTCTCCCTCTCTCTCTCTGCCCCTCCCCTGCCCATGTTCTGTGTCTTTCTCTCAAAGATAAATAAACATTTAAGAATTTTAAAAAAAAGACAAAGAGGGGCGCCTGGGTGGCGCAGTCGGCTAAGCGTCCGACTTCAGCCAGGTCACGATCTCGCGGTCCGTGAGTTCGAGCCCCGCGTCAGGCTCTGGGCCGATGGCTCGGAGCCTGGAGCCTGTTTCCGATTCTGTGTCTCCCTCTCTCTCTGCCCCTCCCCCGTTCATGCTCTGTCTCTCTCTGTCCCAAAAATAAAAAAATAAAAAAAATAAAAAATAAAAAAAAGACAAAGAAAAGGGTGAAGTTAGCAATGTCAAAATTCTCAAAGAGTTCAAGCAGAATAAGAGGTGGGTGTATCCACTGACTTTAGTGACCGTGTGGTCACTGGTAATAGGGAGAGAGCAGTGTCAGTGGATAGATGGGGGTTCTCATCAGAGTCAAGAGTGAAGCAGATGAAGAAGTAGAAATGGCAGTGTAGACAAGTCTCTGAAGTGGCTTGACTATTATGGATGTAATGAAAGCCTGAACCAGAGCAGCCAATACTTACCATGCATCCACCTGGAGCCTCAAGCTTTCATAAATATTCGGTCATTTAGTCTCTTTGACCGCCATATTACTTCCTGTGTCACACCCTCCTAGACTTCCTATGACTAGAGCACTTTCCTGTTTGATGCTAGTCAGAGTGGAAATTATACTTCATTCCCAGCGACCATCTTTCAAAGGCTCCCCAAATGTTTCTTCCCATAATTTATTCTAGAACTCTGCCGTAATCAATTTCAAGATGATTGGTTTATACCCCCCGGAATTTACCTCTCCCCTTCCGTATTTACCTGTGTCTTGTTTCCTGATGCCAATTTTTTTTTTCAGAATTCTTTAGCCAGGACTGACACTCTTGCCATGATTCGGGTGTATGGTTTCGGAAATACACAAGACTTTGACTAAATACCCCTGTGTCCTTCTTTCTTAGTTCCCCTCTCTGTAACCACCCTGCCAGCTCAAAGAACGTGTCACTTCACAGACATGGCTTGCAGAGACCTCCCAACGTCTCCCTCCTAACATGAAACACAGCTTGACCTCAAGCCCAAACCCAAGAAAAACCGGGCAAATTTTGCTACTCCGTTTTATCCGCTGCCCACGTCCCCATTTCCTTGAGGCTCACTGCCTGGTTTCTTTCTTTTTTTTTTTTTCTTTTTTTTTATTTATTTATTTTTGGGACTGAGAGAGACAGAGCATGAACGGGGAAGGGGCAGAGAGAGAGGGAGACACAGAATCGGAAACAGGCTCCAGGCTCCGAGCCGTCGGCCCAGAGCCCGACGCGGGGCTCGAACTCACGGACCCCGAGATCGTGACCTGGCTGAAGTCGGACGCTTAACCGACTGCGCCACCCAGGCGCCCCGCTGCCTGGTTTCTAAATGGGGCCACCTCTGATTATGTTCAGGCCTGTGGGGCCAAGACTGCTTTTCTGAACTTGTTTTCGGCACAATAAGGCCTTCTCGTTTCAAACAACAACAAAAACCCTTCGTGCTTTCTTCACCTGCTCAAAGATGCAGCCCTACCTTCCACATCTCCCTAAAAGCTTTCTGAAGCCCACGAAAAATATCCAATGTTGACAGATACAAGCTATCAATACAGAGACTCAAGATCCCAGGGTGAGAAGTGGCCAGAGGCAAAGTCTTGATAAACAGCTCAAATGGGCTCTTACTCCACAGGTGACGCCTAGTTTATCTGGGTAATTGTAAAGGGCATTTTACAGCAAATCAATTAAATGAAAATCTTTTAAACCCTTTTTAAATGGGGGGAAGGGAGGGGAGGGTGAAAAGAGCCAACCTTTGTAAGCTAACAGGTGATTTTAATTGGAACCAGCAGTGTTATACCATGTTTTTGACCCATTCGGTAAAGGCAGAAAAAGAAATCAATAAATTTCCATCAGCATTTGCCCTCCTGGAGTCTTATAAGTAGAATGGAGACACGAACCCCAGTTAATGGCTTCATCAAGCACCTCACTGATTCTCTAACAGAATTAAATAGGTTGCAGGCCACTCACTGTCGTGCTCCACCACGGAGATGCAAAATGCCCCAGTGTGCTGGGTGTCTCTAGGTGACACACACGGGGCAGGTCCTTCTCCTTACAAGCACAGGCCCCCCTGCCCTCCCGCAGGGCCGCTCATGACAGAACCTCCTGCAGCGGTCCCGGGGTCAGAGATGTGAATCCACGCACTGATCCTGTATTAAAAGCAAAACACCTAAGCTCCACGTTTCACTCCTGGAAATAGATCCACAGAGAATCCACAGGGCCTAAGTCAGGCAACTTGACCTCGGCCGCATATTAGCTGTGTAGCCTTGGGTAAATTAACCCCTCTAATTGGCCGTTTTCTCATTTTTATAAGGAGGAGGACTGATACCAACCCACTACCTCATTGGGTTGCTGTGAGATGAAAGGTGGTTTTATGTCAATATCATACGTAGCTATTTTTCTGTCGCCTCTTCCCCCGGTGATGGGAAATGTTCCAAGAGGGCGACGGGAGCTGTATCTTGACAGCTGTTTATCGCCTCTGCTACTTTCTGTTGGTCAGAGAACATCACCAGGACATCCCAAATTCTAGGGCTGAGGAACCAGACCCCGCCTCTTACTGGGAAAGGCCACAGATAATTTGTGCATCGTCAATCAGCTAAGTCTATCTTCAGACCACAATTATCCACAGGTCCTCCCATCAGGTAATGGAGTCCACGTCTCCACCCCGTGATTGCGGACTGGTCTCGCAACGCATCTTGAATGGTAGAAGACGTGGGGTCTTCTAGAAGGCCTTCCTCGGTAGAAGAGCGGGGAAGACCGTGCGGCAATGTCCAGATACAGTCCTGCCCTTTGCCTTCTGGAACACGGCCTTTGCCCCGTGAAGAAGCCTGGCCTAGACTGCCCGGGGATGCAGGTCCGTGTGAAAAGAAGCCACGCCAGGCTCCCAGCTGGGCTCAGTTCCCAGTCAATCTGCCACCGGAATGCAGCCACATGGGTGGGCCTGGATGAAGAACCACCCGAACACATTAACAGAATCCTGAGAAATAACAAATTGTTGTCTTAAGCCTCTCCATTTGGGGGCAGTTTGTTACACAGCGATAGATAACTGCTACATGGGCCCTCCGCAGTAGGAGTTGTGCAAATCTGTCCAAGTTGTCATTAATGTGACTATTCCAAAGTCCGGCATCCACGCCTCTTGGCTCCAAGTCTGAGCCAGGAGTCTACGTCTGAATCACTCAGCTGTGGCAGGGAGGGGAGGCCACCTCCTAGCACAGACAGGGGACCCAGGGGGTCACCCAAGTTGGTATCTCCCGTCACACGCACACGTTGACCCAAGGAGTTTGCTCTGTCTGCTTTTAACCTTCAAATCCAAGCCCAGGGAGGATGGATGGTTTTCCTTCCTCGCTTCCCTCTAACAGCTGAAAAATGGGGAAACTTAAAAAAGAAAAATTGCCAGAACTTCAAGAGGAACCAAAGAGACCAAAATAAAGAGAAATAAGAGGTATTCAATAATCTAAGTTAACAGGGCTCCTGATGAGTGCTAACTACCCAGTGATGGCAGGCATGATGAATTCCATCGGTCCTTACCTCATATGCTGAGAATAATTTTGTCCCTATCACAGATCCAATAATATACCAATATCCCGACCATGCGGTACACATATATATTGAACACGGTCTGTCCTGGGAACTTTCCGTTCATAAATTCCACTAGGAGAAGTTTTTCTATGGGGAGAGAGTACTGCACAGGGTTTAATATTATGAATCAAAGAGACAGACTAATCTCCTCATTGGTAACACGGAAATAGAATTATCTGCACCATTTAGGAGTAAGATAATGGTGCAGATTAAATTCAAAAAGCACGTGTAGGGGCGCCTGGGTGGCTCAGTCAGTTTGATCTGACTTTGGCTCCGGTCATGATCTCGCGGTCTGTGAGCTCGAGCCCCACGTCAGGCTGACAGCTCAGAGACTGGAGCCTGCTTCAAATTCTGTGTCTCCCTCTCTCTATGCCCCTTCCCCGCTCACGCTCTGTCTCTCAAAAATAAATTAACATAGGGGCGCCTGGGTGGCGCAGTCGGTTAAGCGTCCGACTTCAGCCAGGTCACGATCTCGCGGTCCGTGAGTTCGAGCCCCGCGTCAGGCTCTGGGCTGATGGCCCGGAGCCTGGAGCCTGTTTCCGATTCTGTGTCTCCCTCTCTCTCTGCCCCTCCCCAGTTCATGCTCTGTCTCTCTCTGTCCCAAAAATAAAGTAAAAAACGTTGAAAAAAAAAATAAATTAACATAAAACAACTTTATTAACAAAAGCATGTATAATATTTAGCATACTTGGCAAATAGTAAGTACTCAATAAATATTTATTTTTAATAATAAACTGAGAAAAGCTTTGAGCACAGGGGCATCGCTCATTCATCTATGTACCCTCAGAATCTGCCACACTGCCTAGCATATATTAGGGGTTCAGTAAACGTTCACTGAGTGAGTCACTATCTCTGGGGCTCGGGGAACATGAGGACACCCAGCAACGAAGTCATTTGCCCAAGGTCACCATGCCCCCTGCCGCTTTAAAGCAGAGCTTGTAAATCTCTATAGGGTGGGTTTCCCTTTAAGCTTCTTGCTTCCTACGTGTTTAGGTTGTACCTGACTGAGCATAAGTCTTGTGGAGAGAGATTCAATCAAAGTTCCAAGTCTGATTCTATTCCAGCCAGAGCTGCGTGAGTGTCTGTCTCTTCTTCTCCCTGGGTCTGTCACAATCTCAACAAATAGGCTTTTAAATTAAGTAGTGATTTGGAATGTAAGTGAGTGCATTTAAGATGATAAGAGACGGAGAGATCCTAATGGCTGAAATATTTGTCATATCACAAGTAAACGGAGTGTTTCAGGGAGTCACTAATATAACTAATTTTTTCCAAATCCTCCTCTGCTCTGTGTGCGAAGATGAGGTCAGTGCGGGTTGAGTCAGCCGGCAGTGAGCAGCTGTCGGGGGACTGAAGAGAATACTGATGGATGGCGGAGGCACCCGGACTGTTTTCCTCGGGAACCCAGAGCCCAATTGTTCAAATTAAGCTGGAGCTGCCCAACAACCGGCGACAGGCTGCTGCTAATGAAACCGTGGGGAGCTGAATGCGTGGCCCAGACTGCCTCTCCCCAGAGCACACAGATGTGCTGACGGTTAGGGCTGGGCCCTGCGCTGGGGCTCCGAAGGGAAGTCGGAAATAATCGAACGCCACTCCCCCTCCTCCTCGCTCCCAACTGCCCATTCCTGAATCTCCTCTGCAGCAAACCCAGACGATGGCCGTGAAACCTCTTCTTGACTGCCCCCAGAGCCTGGGATCTCACTACCTGTAAAGCAACCTGTTTCAATTAGCATGCTCGGTAGAACCCAGATACCTTCTCTTCACGTTAACATTTACTTACTTAGAGAGCAAGAGTGGGCGGGGGGTGGTGCAGAGAGAGAGGGAGAGAGAGAATCCCAAGCAGGTTCCATGCTCAGCACAAGGCCCGACATGGGGCTCGATCCCACGAACCGTGAGCTCTGATGATCGGAGGCGAAATCAAGAGTCCAATGCTCAACCGACTGAGCCACCCACACGAACATTCTTGAACTGAAAAAGGTGGGCAGCACTGGTCAGCTGGGCTCGGTGCTTGCTGTGTTCAGAGTTCAAGTCTTGATCCCCACCACCAACGTGCGGTTATATTTTTACCTGGGAACAATACTTGCTGAGACACTTCTGGTCTGTAAAACTGGGGGGATGATGCCTACTTTTCCTAAAGTGGAAGCGATGGTGGAGAGGGAGAAATGGTCCTTTTACGCGGACTTTGCATTTACTGAATGTCTCATATTTAGATTTTGACATCATCTCAAAACAAATACACATTCAGCCACAGAGAAACACAGCCTTGGAAGGAGGTGTTCGCCACCCGATTTGAAACTTATGTGACATTTTGGGCCACACCTGCAGCACACTCTAAGGAAGTTTTAAAATAAATATTTTCTGGGACAAGTACACGGCATTACATTCTGAAGACATTCATTCATTCAGTGTAAAATTTTTAACGTACCACAATTTTTGTAATATCAATTTGGTATTTCTTTATATTTTGAGAGCCTAAAAAATTGGAAATGGACCAGGCCTCCAAGAGTCCTGCCTGCTTGTAAGATTATTGTTGTAATCAGGGGCGCCTGTTCGGCTTAGTGGGTAGAGCCCCTTCTGCAACGCTTGATTTGGGGGTTGTGAGTTCGACCCCCATGTTGGGTGCAGAGATTACTTAACAACAAAAAAGATTACAGGGGTACCTGGGTGGCTCAGTTGGTTAAGCATCCTGCTTTGGCTCAAGTCATGATCTTGCAGTCCGTGAGCTTGAGCCCCACGTCAGGTTCTGTGCTGACAGCGCAGAGCCTGGAGCCTGCTTTAGGTTCTGTGTCTCCCTCTCTCTGCCCCTCCCCCACTCAGGCTCTGTCTCTCTCTCTCTCTCTCAAAAATAAACATTAAAAAAAATTTTAAGATTATTGTTGTAATCAAATAATATTAAGAATGTAAAGTTGGTTTTTTACAAAAAAGTTGTGTAAACCTTTTATATGAGGTATCTAGAGTAGTCAGTTTTCTAGAAACTGAAAGTGGAATGGTAGTTGTCAATGGGGGTGGGGGTGGGGTGGGGAATGGGGAGTGATTTCATGGATACAGAATATCAATTTTGTAAGAGGGAAAAGTTCTGGGGATTGATTGCACAACAATGTAAATATACTTAACGCTGTTCTGTACATTTAAAAATGGTGAAGATGGGAACATTTGCTACATGGATTTCACCACTGGCCAAAAAAAAAAAAAAAAAAACATCTTAGGGGCGTCTGGTTGACTCAGCCAGTTAAGTGTCCGACTCTTGATTTCGGCTCAGATCATGCTCTCATGATTCACGGGTTCAAGCCCCACACTGGGCTCTATGCTGCTCCTGTGGAGCCTACTTGGGATTCTCTCCCTCCCTCTCTCTCTCAAGATAAATAAACATTAAAAAAAAAAATTAAAGGGGCGCCTGGGTGGCGCAGTCGGTTAAGCGTCCGACTTCAGCCAGGTCACGATCTCGCGGTCCGTGAGTTCGAGCCCTGCGTCAGGCTCCGGGCTGACGGCTCGGAGCCTGGAGCCTGTTTCCGATTCTGTGTCTCCCTCTCTCTCTGCCCCTCCCCCGTTCATGCTCTGTCTCTCTCTGTCCCAAAAATAAATAAAAAACGTTGAAAAAAAAATTAAAAACAGAAAAAAAAACAAACAAGACATTTTAAATCATGAAAATGGGGCACCTGGGGTAGCTTGATTGCTTGAGCGTCCGACTCTTGATTTCAGCTCAGGTCATGATCCCAGGGTGGTGAGACTGAGCCCTGCGTTGGGCTCCACGCTGAGTATGGAGCCTGCTTAAGATTCTCTCTCTCCTCTTCTGCCACTCTTCCTCTCTTTCCCTCTCTCTCTCTCTGAAATTAAAAAAAAAAAAAAGTTAAAAAAAAAAACCTTAAACTTAAATTTAAGTGTTGCTGCTACTATTAACATGAACAGGGATCGTATCAGAGTATATCAGACTGCTATCAGACTATAACAGAGTATCCATTCTGCCAGACACTGCAAAGCTCTAAAGGACTTTTAAGTGTAGGTGCTGCATAAAAAGAACATAGAATTTCTCGAGGTGGGTAACCGGAAGTGTATAAAAATGTGATAGAGGGGCGCCTGGGTGGCGCAGTCGGTTAAGCGTCCGACTTCAGCCAGGTCACGATCTCGCGGTCCGTGAGTTCGAGCCCCGCGTCGGGCTCTGGGCTGATGGCTCGGAGCCTGGAGCCTGTTTCCGATTCTGTGTCTCCCTCTCTCTCTGCCCCTCCCCCGTTCATGCTCTGTCTCTCTCTGTCCCAAAAAACTAAATAAAAAACGTTGAAAAAAAAATTAAAAAAAAAAATGTGATAGAAATTAGCGTCAGTGTGTTGGAGGGCTCAAATGGTCTGCAGGGGCCATCTGCCCTACCCTCAGTGGGGCAGTAGGAGAATGCTAGAATGGGAGTGAGCCACCCCAGTCTGCAGTCTGAGCACCGGTGCTGTGAGTTAACAGCAACACAGAGAAAAGAGTTTCTTAATGGTAGGAGCTCAAGCCAGAAGGCTTGGGTCCAAATCTCAGCTCTGCAATTTACTATCTGTGTGACGTTTACTATCTGTGCACGTGCATGCGCACTGTCTCTCTCTCAAAAATAAACATTTAAAATTTAAAAAAAAAAGAATGGTTTTGGAACCAGAGGCAATAACTTAAGAATTGGCACATTAGCTCCCAAACCGCTTCCTGTTACTTCAAGCCAACCACGGAAGCCGGTCCTGACCTCCAGAGTAATACCAGTACGTTCGTACTCTCCAACCAGGCAAAAACAGCCATCCCAGCCTCCCCATGCTTTCCTTTTCCAGCCTAACAGAGCCTCTGTGTTGATTTCTCCACGGTGGGCTCCTTAGGACAGGGAGTCTGGGAGACTCATTTCTGCGCCCCTCTGGAGTCAGCCTAACACCATGACCACACCAGGGGCTTTCTCAGAGTCGATGTGAATTGTCGGATTGTTCTAAATGTTCAGAAATTGGTCTTTGGGGGCGCCCGGGTGGCTCAGTCGGTTAAGCGTCTGACTTCAGCTCAGGTCATGATCTCGCAGCTTGTGAGTGCAAGCCCCGCATTGCGCTCTGTGCTGACGGCTCGGAGCCTGGAGCCTGCTTCAGATTCTGTGTCTCCCTCTCTCACTACCTCCTCACCCCCCCAAAATAAATAAAAACATTAAAAACAAAAAACAAAAAAAGAAATTGGTCTTTGTATTGAGCCCAAATCAGCCCGTCCTCAAAGCAAGTGGTTTACCCAATTCGGCAAACCACCTCACCCATCCCAGGCCTCAGTTTCCCTGGTCTGATTACAGTTCAGTCCCACAATCAAGGGAGTGGGTTGAGAGAAAAACACAGAAGGGACTGGTGGGATAATTTGCATGCCCTCTGCACCCTTCCCTCGCTCTTGGCCTAGCTTGTCTTTCCTCCTCAGACTCCTCAGTATTCTAGAGAGTCGGCCAGTAGACATCCTTTATAAGAGTCGTGGGCTGGGCCGCCTGGGTGGCTCAGTCGGTTAAGCATTCAACTCTTGATTTCAGCTGAGGCCATGATCTCATGGTCTCATGAGTTCGAGCCCCACATTGAGCTCTGGGCTGACAGCGTGGAACCTGCCTGGGATTCTCTGTCTCCCTCTCTCTCTCTGCCTCCCCCATTCACTCTCTGTCTCTCTCAAATAAACTTTAAAAAAAAGAGTAGTGGGCTCTGAAGAGGGGTTAACCCTTGGCAAGGTACAGGGGTAGTCTTCTTGTACTGTTCGCAACAGAGCTGGCATAATGCAGGGGAGGGACGTAACCAAACAGGGTCGGGAGTCAGACTGCATGTCACTTCCTGTGTGACCTTGGCCCAAGTAACTTGGGCCTCGCTTACCCAACTGAAAATTAGAGTAAATAATGAACGCAAAGGATTGTTGCTATTCGTGACAAATAATCAATGCTCGGTATGTATTAGCTATTTCCGAGTGCTAGGTACTTGACACGGTGCTAAGTGTCATTTTACTACCCTGTCATTTAAACCTTTACACACCTTGTGACTGGATACATCACCCACCCCCACTTTTAGAGGTGAAGAAACTGAAAGTCAAGGGGCCACGCAGACAAAAAGAGGCAGTGCCAGGGTTTTTGAACCGAAGGCCAACTCCAGAATCTGGGCTCAGGGTGGTTCTGCCCCGCACAGGGCACTTGGGAAATCTGTAGGAACACTGTTGATTGTTGCCACGATTGGAGGCTCCACTGGCTTTTAGTGCGTGGAAGAGACGGGTGCCTAGCATCTTGCAATATTCAAGTCAGTTTTATACATGGAAGAAATGTCCACATTCCAAGTGATTCCTGAATGTTTTCCAAATATTCACATAGGTGAAAACAAACGTTGCAGAATTAACTATGTATACAACAATAACATGAAGGATTTTTTGCAGATTTTTACAATTCTTAACGTTTATTTACCTTTGAGAGACAGAATGTGAGCAGGCAAGGGGCAGAGAGAGAGAGGGAGACGCAGAATCCGAAGCAGGCTCCAGGCTCTGAGCTGTCAGCACAGAGCCCAAAGCGGGGATCGAACTCAGGAACCGCGAGATCATGACCTGAGCCGAAGTCGGACGCTTAACCAATCAAGTCACCCAGGTGCACTGATAACCTGAGCCATCAACGCACTGGCCTGAATCCGTGTGGATTTGTAACTTGCTTTCACAAAGTTTCTGCAGGAGTGAGCATCTCACTTCGTCCTTTGTGCCTTCCAGCTTATCTGAACTTGAGCATGAATCTATCGAAACACGGTATCTTATTGCAAGTTGTTTTTCTTTAACTCTCCTTCAGATTTACAATTACCACAGAACGTGTTGGTTATCTGTGAATAGTAGATACGAATCTATGTATCTATGAATACTATCCATGGTGGTAAAGAGGATATTACAAAATCTTTCTTATAGAAACAGAGGTGCGAGCTCTAATAGGGTTGGGAAGCCCGCTGCATTGTGAATACACTTTCTAAAGATGGCTAGGATTTAATTAACCAAGTTTCCATTCAAATCAGGGATCATGCAAGATTGTGCCTTTGTTCATCTCTAGGCCACACCTCTGTTCTAAAACAAAACTGTGTCCCTTCGTTCAACAAACAGGCACTGCCAGAAAAAGAGCAGGTAGCAACTACCTCTAAGAGTGGTGTTATTATTCTCTTTTTATTTTATTTATTTTTTTAACGTTTATTTATTTTTGAGACAGAGAGAGACAGAGCACGAATGGGGGAGGGTCAGAGAGAGAGAGGGAGACACAGAATCGGAAGCAGGCTCCAGGCTCCGAGCTGTCAGCACAGAGCCCGACGCGGGGCTCGAACTCACGGACCGCGAGATCGTGACCTGGGCCGAAGTCGGACGCTTAACCGACCGAGCCACCCAGGCGCCCCTCTCTTTTTATTTTAAAGAGTATTTATATATTTAAAAGTATTTTGAGAGGGAAACTTGCTTGAGGCTTTCACAGCTGGGGAAATATGGTATGCAAACCCCAGAGCTCCAATTCCGCCCCATGATTCCAAGAGAGGCAGGGTCGACAGGAGCGGCATATATGAAAATAAAGAAGCCACCATTCCGACCTCGGAGGCTCTCCCCATCCAGGGGGAAGCCAGCCGGGCTTGCAAAACATCTCCCAAATGTGTGAAAAAGGCTATACTAAAGGTGCAAAGCATACAGAGAATTCTGGGTGGGGAAGTCACCAGCCTCGCCTGGGAGAATTCCAGAAAGAGAGTATCTCGTCTGGCTTTTGAAAAGCGAATAGATCACCAGGTGGAGAAGAAGAAAGAAGCCGTTCTAAGCCCCCGAGTCCTGCTCGGAGGATGTGATTCTCTTTGCTCTAGCAGGTCTCCATTCTTTCTGGGAAGCCACGTCTTACAACACTCCTTGCTACTTCCAGTCATTTCCTTTAAATGGGGAGACCTATGTTTACTTACGTTAGCCCTCTTCCTCCACCCTGGTCCCTGCAGACGGTTTTGTCATGGATAGATTGCCATGCTCGACAAATTTACCCTTAATATAAGCATAATGCCCAAACCCACTTTGGTGTTAAATCCAAAGTTGACATCACACTTAATGGTGGAATATTAAACGCTTTGTCCTAAGATCAGAAACAAAGCAAGGATGTCTTCTGTCGATGTCATTCTACTCAACATTTTACTGGAGTCCTAATCAAAGCAATAAGGAAAGAAATAGAAGTAAAAGGCATACAGACTGGAAAGGAAGAAATAAACCATCTTTCCTCACGGATAACATGATTGCTTCTGGAAAAAATAATAAAGAACTCCACGAAACCATTACTAGAATTAATAAGTGAATTTAGCAAGTCACACAATACATGGTTAATATTTTCGTCCAATTACATTCCTACAAAGTAGGAGTGATTAATTGGAAAATGAAATTTAAAAACAGTTCTGTTTTGGAGTACCTGGGTGGCTCAGTCGGTTAAGCGTCCGACTTCAGCTCAGGTCATGATCTCGTGGTTCGTGGGTTTGAACCCCACATCGGACTCTGTGCTGACAGCTCAGAGCCTGGAGTCTGCTTCGGATTTGGTGTCTTCTTCTCTCTCTACCTCTCCTCCTGCTCGTGCTCTGTCTCTCTCTGTCTCTCAAAAATAAATAAATGTTAACAACAAAAAAAACAGTTCTGTTTACAGAATTTAAAAATGTAATAAGGAAAATCTAACAAAAGATGGAAACGTTCTTCATTCTAAAATTATAAAACACTGCTGACAGAAACTTAAAAAGACTTAAATAAATATCACACTTTTGGATTGGTGCTCAATACTGTTAAGAGGTCAACTTTACCCAATATAATCTGTAGCGTCATTAAAATCCCAATTATAATTCAAGCTACACTTATGGTAGAAAATGAGTTTGTTCTTAAAAATCTACATGAAAAAGCAAAAGATCTAGAAGGGTCAAAACAAAGTTGGGGAACTCATACATCCTACCTGATTTTAAGACTAACCATAAAGCTATAGTAATCAGACTTAATCAAATACAAACTTAATCAAACCTCACCGTTCCAATTATCTATCACTGTGTAACAAAGCATCCCGAAATAGTGGCTTAAAACAGTAACAATCATTTACTTTGGTCATGAAGCTGGGGATTGACTGGGCTCTGAGTAAAGATGGAGTCAGTTGATGGCCGGGGCTGGATCATATCAAGCCTTTGTCACTCACGTGTTTGGGGTGCAGACCAGGACCACTCAACAGCGGGGGCTTTTCTTCCTATGGGTCTTTCTACTCATGGGCCTCACGGGGTGGCGGGACTTCCTGAGGAGTAGCTGAAGATTCCTACAGTGAGGGTCCCGGGAATCAGGTGACAGCGGCATGGATTTAACAATCTAGACTCGGAAGTTACCCTGAGTTCTTTCTCCGCTTTCTATCTGTTGGAAGCCAGTCCCCAAAGCCAGCCCATATCCACAGGAAGAGGAATTAGATTCCATACCCTCATGGCAAGGAATGTCAAAAAAAAAGTTGCAAGAAAAAAAAAATTGCAGACATGTTTTAAAGCCACCACATGGGGGCGCCTGGGTGGCTCAGTCGGTTGAGCGTCTGACTTCTGCTCAGGTCATGATCTCTGAGTCTGTGAGTTCGAGCCCCGCGTCGGGCTGTGTGCTGACAGCTCAGAGCCCAGAGCCTGTTTCAGATTCTGTGTCTCCCTCTCTCTGACCCTCCCCCCGTTCATGCTCTGTCTCTCTCTGTCTCAAAAATAAATAAACGTTAAAAAAAAATTTTTTTTTTTAATAAAAAATAAAATAAATAAATAAATAAAGCCACCGCACGACCCAAACAAGTGAAGAACCTGACATAAAACTCACTTTGGGCCTAAAGAAAAGCATGGTAGAAACAAGAAAGCTTCTGATTAAATGGGAAATGCCACCTAAGACTCAGAGCTTTCCTGAGACTTCTATGGGATTAATCAGCAATGGCAAGTGGGTAAAGCAGACTGGGGGTGGGGGGGACTTTTCCCCACCTCATACAAAGTGCTGACCTTACTCACCTAGCAGAGGTCCCCAAAATTTCATGTGCCTTCTCTCTTTCACATCCAATCCTTTTATTTATTTATTAAGTTTATTTGTTTATTTTTAGAGAGGTGGGTAGGGGCAGAGAAAGGTGGAGGGAGACAGAGAGAATCCCAAGCGGGCTCCACACAGTCAGTGCAAAGCCCAACGCGTAGCTCGAACCCACAAACCATGAGGTCATGACCTGAGCCGAAATCAAGAGTCAGAGGCTTGGGGCGCCTGGGTGGCTCAGTCGGTTAAGCGGCCGACTTCGGCTCAGGTCATGATCTCGCGGTCCGTTGAGTTCGAGCCCCGCGTCGGGCTCTGCGCTGACGGCTCAGACAGAGCCTGGAGCCTGTTTCAGATTCTGTGTCTCCCTCTCTCTGACCCTCCCCCGTTCATGCTCTGTCTCTCTCTGTCTCAAAAATAAATATAAAAACGTTAAAAAAAAAATTTTATAAAAAAAAAAAGAGTCAGAGGCTTAACTGACTGAGCCACCCAGGCAACCCACTTCCGGGCCTTTTAAACATGCTGTTCCCACTGATTGGTATGCCCTTCCTCCTTCCTCTATCTCCTAGTCCTTCTTAGGTTTAGTGTAGCATTTGCCCCTCCGGGAAGCCCTCGTTAACCCCCAAGCCTGGGTCAAGGCCCCTTCCGTGGGGTCCCATAATTCCCTGTACTTCGCCCTTTCTCAAGGCCCATTAGTGTCTTGCTGCCTGTTTGGTTATTGGTCCCTTTACTGCAGTTGAAGCTCCCTGAGGGCACAAGGCACGATTTTGTACACCTTCGTATTCACAGCACCCCTGGTAAGGTAGACTACCGACTTTCAGGGAGGGTGTGGCAGATTTCTGAGCTACAACAGGACTCAAAGCCACACAAGGAGGCGGCTGTGGGATCTCTCGCTTTATCCCAAGGTACGGTTCATCACCTCCCTGCACAGGCAAACTAGAAGTGGGCAGAGCAGATCTAACAGCACGATTAGCCAGTCCCTTGGTGTGAACAGCCAACACTACGATCTGCTCAACCGTGGCCTCCCCTGCAGCCTCCCCAAATCAGCCAACTCCCCTTCGCAGCTCCTCTCCGAGAGCAGATCGACCTGCTTCCCACTAAAACCACAGACGCGATAATAGGAGGGGAAAAAAAAGGGTCGAGGTGGGGGGGGGGGGGCACAATTGGTGGCAAGGACACGAGCATAGATTAATGATGCTGACCTGGTCCTGGCCTCCCCAGCCTGGGCTGGGGAAAGTTCATAGTTGATACCCATTAAAGGGCTTAATGAAATAATTATAATTCGCACCCCAGAGCATCAAAGAAATCGATACGGGGGAACTCTGGAGCACTCTGGGGGTGGCACCTCCCTGGCTTCACAGTTCAGCGCAGCAGGCAGAGCTGGTGGAAGTAAATGCAGTCCACATGGAAGCTGCATTAAAAGAGGGCAGTAATAGATTAAAAGCTGCCGGGATCCTGGCGACAGTCGTCGATATCCTTTATTCCCTACCTCGCTCCAATTCTGCCCCCTCCAGGCACTGTTAGCCCAAATCAATGGGCTGTCAATTGACATCACCAGCTCCAGCATTAATGCGAGCTCACAAAAGCAGCCCAGCCCCATATTATCACTTCTCTCGCTTCCAAATTACCACATAATGCAGGCCACCGGCAGCCTGTGACATGTTAACACTACACACGATTTGTGCGGTTTCACGGGCTAAAGATTTCATCAGAGACTTGATGACAGAAATAAACTGCTGCCCACGGGGGAAATCGCTGGCAAGAATAGAATTAGGTATTGTTTGGGAATCCGCAGGGATGATGGGCTGGTAAAGGGATTCGAACCCACGACCTGTGAGATCATGACCTGAGCTGAAGTCCGGAGGCTTAACCGATGAACCATCCGGGCACCCCTAAATATATTTTAAAGATCTTCTGGATACCAGTCCTTTATTAGATATATGGTTTGCAAATACGGTCTCCAATTCTGTGGGCTTTTTTCACTTCCTTGATGGTATCCTTTACGGAAGTTAATTTTCAGGAAGTCTTTTTGTGGTTTGCGCTTTGGGGTCGTGTCTGAGAAAACCTTGCCTAACCCAGGTCAAGATTTGGAGCTCTTGGGGCGCCTGGGTGGCGCAGTCGGTTAAGCGGCCGACTTCAGCCAGGTCACGATCTCGCGGTCCGTGAGTTCGAGCCCCGCGTCGGGCTCTGGGCCGACGGCTCGGAGCCTGGAGCCTGTTTCCGATTCTGTGTCTCCCTCTCTCTCTGCCCCTCCCCCGTTCATGCTCTGTCTCTCTCTGTCCCAAAAATAAATAAATAAATAATAAATAAATAAATAAATAAATAAATAAACAAACAAACGTTGAAAAAAGATTTGGAGCTCTGGGGCTGGCTGCATCCTTTGAATGCCCTGATCTGTGGCCCAGCTCCTTAGAATAGGCCCTATTGGGGCGCCTGGGTGGCTCGGTCGGTTGAGTGTCCGACTTCAGCTCAGGTCACGATGTCGCGGTCCGTGAGTTCGAGCCCCGCGTCGGGCTCCGGGCCGATGGCTCGGAGCCTGGAGCCTGCTTCCGATTCTGTGTCTCCCTCTCTGTCTGCCCCTCCCCCGTTCATGCTCTGTCTCTGTCTCAAAAATAAACGTAAAAAAAAAAAGAACAGGCCCTCTTCCCTCCAAGTTGTGCTGTCTGTCCTCTCATATGGCAAAGACTAGTTGTGCCTCCTCTGCTCACCCAGCCCACCCCCACCTACTGCCCCAACTGCAGGGCAACCTAAAGACATCAGGGGGTCCATCAGGCCAAAGGTTCTGACAGTCCCGTTGCTGCCAACTTTCATTTGGCTAGACCTATTCCAGGCTTGACTGATCATTTCCTCCTCTCACCAACTCTAATCCCGGCTCCCAAATTCTGCAAGAAGCCGATCTGTCAGGGGCCTGAGCTCAGCCAGCCAACCAGCCAGCCACTCACCACTCCCAAGACCCATGACCGTGACCACACCCTCAGAAAGCTCAAAGGGAGTACATTCTACCACCAACCCGTTGGGTGCCTGTTCTACTTTTTCTTTCACTTGTGCCAAACACTAGAAATATAGGCGTGTGTGAATACTCTTGCATTCTTGGGTTTGAGTCTGGGGGTAGGTGGGAATTCAAGCATTTCATACAAATAGGATTCTCAGGAGGAGTTCAAAATAACACAGGGGCTTAAACTAGGGACAGTGTATCCACTAAGACTACTCTAACCACAGAGATTTAACCCTTTTTCTCCTCCATGGTTTTTTTTTTTTTTTTTTTTTTTTTTTTTTTTTGAGAGAGAAAGTGGGGTTAGGGCAGAGAGGCAGAGAATCCCAAGCAGGTTCTGCCAGCACTGAGCCTGACGCGGGGCCCGATCTCAAGAACTTGAGATCCTGACCTGAGCAGAAATCAAAGAATCAAACACTTTCCCAATGGAGCCACCCAGGCACCCCTCCCTCCCAAGTTTCAAAGTTCTAGATCTAACCACCACCTCCAAACCCCAAGTACTCGGAGACCTCTACTCAAAGCTATAACCCCAACCAGGAAATGCTTTACCTAGAACACGAATGTGAATACACGGGGCTTTCTTCCTCGGCACTTGCTATGCTTTGGGTTAGGCAAGACCTGTACTTTCCTCACCTACCCTTTGCGGTTGCTTTCTAAATAGCTACTGCCATCTAGTGGGGAAAGAGGCCCTTACACCCATATGCAGACCGCACCCTGCCAATGAAAATTCTGAACTTTTTTCCTACTTATGTTCCACCATCACTCCACGCTACCTTACCAGAATCCAAAAGGCTGTTTTTCCTATGAAAGTAGAGGACCTGGAAAATTATATGTACTCCATAAATATTGTTTGAGCAAAGGATTGTTTGCAAGTATTACCACGCTATTTTGTACTATGTTTTAAGTATATAAATATTAATGCTGTTGAAAGTAAATGTCTTGCGGCGCCTGGGTGGCGCAGTCGGTTAAGCGTCCGACTTCAGCCAGGTCACGATCTCGCGGTCCGTGAGTTCGAGCCCCGCGTCAGGCTCTGGGCTGATGGCTCGGAGCCTGGAGCCTGTTTCCGATTCTGTGTCTCCCTCTCTCTCTGCCCCTCCCCCGTTCATGCTCTGTCTCTCTCTGTCCCAAAAATAAATAAAAATGTTGAAAAAAAAAAAAAAAAGAAAGTAAATGTCTTGCTGTGGCTTTACAGATAAAAACTATGCCCTCAGTAGTTTAACAATTACTGTTGACTAAAAACTTCAGCTATTGCCAAATACATTTAGCTGAAACCGACACTAACTCTTAAAAAGGTGGAGATGGTTGGAACAGTGCATTTTTTGCTCCCTCTCCCCAGTCCAGTGGGATCCTGTGCAAAATTTAGGAACCAGCCATCAAGCACCATGATGTTACCACTTATAACCACAACCCCAAATCACCATTAGTAAAATTGCCTTTGCCACCCTATATAGATTTACGAGTGCACAGCTGACCATCCACCCATCCTTCCCCTAGGAGGTTGTTTAAAAAAAGTAGGAAAAGTGGAAGCTACCTGTTAACTCTAAACTGAATGTAGTGGTAAACACTACCGTTCCTTCCTTAGGGCCACCTTCTCTCCATCTTCTAAGCATTCTTCTTGCCAGAGTTTTCCTGCAAGCATGCCATTTTATACTTTGTTACTTTGGAGTTACCAATTTGTCTTCAGTCACTCTCGCCTGCTATCCTATAGACACATAAGGCTGAAACACATTTTTACCAGCTTTTGTATCTATACCCACAAACCAGGTTTCTCGCACAGCAGGAACCTAACTAATCACAAAAACAAAAGTTGATTTGAATCACTGTGCTTCTCAAACGCCCAGACTGCTGACTGCCACTTGCGAAAGATGAATCTCCAACTGAATACCCAAAGCATTGGTGGGGGGGGGGGGGGGGGGGGGGGGGGACGCTGACCATGAACTCAAATAAATGCTCAGATGAGGGCGCCTGGGTGCTCAGTCGGTTGAGCGTCTGACTTCATCTCAGGTCACGATCTCAGTCTGTGGGTTCAGGCCCTGTGTCAGGCTCTGTACTGACAGCTCAGAGGTTGGAGCCTGGAGCCTGCTTCAGATTCTGTCACCCTCTCTCTGCCCCTCCCCCGCTCATGCTGTGTCTCTGTCAAAAATAAAAACAATTTTTTCAAAAAATGCTCAGATGAGTATTGGGACCAAGTTACTAAGTACACAATTGCATGTGTTTTGAGGACCAAGATTATGAAACTCCTTTAAGAAAATATTCTTTCCAGTATGAATCCCAGATGCTCTCTGTTGAAAGGAGCCAGTTTCAGAATTCACCATGGTAATGAAGGAGCATAAAATACAGGTTTTGGAATAAAGCTGATCATTATTTGAATATTTCGATCTGCTCTCCTACCGTGCAATTTGAAATCAATGCAACTCAATCTGTGTCAACTGTAAACACCACCTTATGCAGATTAATTTTAATTCTAGCAGAGTTTATTTCCACCTTCTTGACAAAGCCCCGTTATTTGCCCTAGCACAGGTATGGCTTCTCCCATTTGCATAAAGGGACTGCCACCACTTTTCAATCTATTTGTTCCACTGATTATACTACTGTTCCTTTTTGAGATCTCAAGTCAGAGTTTTGTTCCAGTTCATAAAGAATGCAGTAACAAAAAGGGACTAAAACAAGTCAGATTAAGAAACCAAATTATATAGGGGCGCCTGGGTGGCGCAGTCGGTTAAGCGTCCGACTTCAGCCGGGTCACGATCTCGCGGTCCATGAGTTCGAGCCCCGCGTCGGGCTCTGGGCTGATGGCTCGGAGCCTGGAGCCTGTTTCCGATTCTGTGTCTCCCTCTCTCTCTGCCCCTCCCCCGTTCATGCTCTGTCTCTCTCTGTCCCAAAAATAAAAATAAATAAATAAATAAAAAAAAAAAAAAAAAAAGAAACCAAATTATATAAATACTCCACCCTGGGCCTTTGCCAAGGATCACACATTGCTTTCAAATTTTGGATAAGCTAAGGGAAAATAAATATAAATCACATATGGTACCCCAAGTCTCCTGTAGACTCCAAGCACTACAAGGGCATGGCCACAAATCACTATTTAGTGAAGTCCATGTAGTAATAACCTCATTTAGAGAAAAACTGAGGACTTCTAAACATCTTCACTATACTCACTGAACTAAACGAAGATCATTCTGCAATTACCACTGAAATCCTAATATTAACTGTCATAACAGGGGTCACCCAGGAACCAACAATTCGATAAAGGCAGGGAAGATTCCAAGCAGATCTTAAAGTTGGACTGTTCCACTGGGAGCATTAAGACCTCGCCAACACACAGCAGGTTTCTCCTAACCTGACCACCAGATGGCAGGTATGTCACCAGGCAATGTGGGTAACAGTCCCTTTACCTGTTTCCTTACTTGAGGGTTCTCAGGACAGAGCTATACATTGCACACAAGGACATTTTGGGACTGAATTTTCGTGGCAGCACTTTTTGGGTAGCCCAACACCTTGGCTAACATTCCTCAAGAACCAAGGCCATGAACGTACAGCTTTGCTCCAAAACCAGGATCACATAAAGGCAATCCAGTTAAGTGGATTTAAGTGGAAATGTAGCAATGTTTGTTCAGCTAAGTCCCTGAAGGTTAATCGGTGTTTAGATATTAAAGTCAGAATTAGATGCTCATGGTTTGATTCTATGGGTAAATAAACCCTACCCTCCTCAAACTCCACCGCCACCCCCCCTTCAAGTTCCCACCCAGCCAAGTTGAGAAAAAGGAACAGAACGGTTATCAAACGTGCTGGCGCAGGGCTTTACAGTTCCACACGTGGGTCAGTTTCACATGCTTAATGCTACTTCCGCGGACTATTTCACTATCCAAACGGACCATCCAAGCACAAAAACCCCTTCTGGTATTTTTAATACTTCCTTCCCATCAACAGTTCTGTCAACACTGAAAAATCTGCAAATTCAAAGTTCACTTTACTATTAATCTCAAACCCCAAATACAACATTAACATGAATTCATTAACCCGAGGCCTCTTTTGAAAGATAGAGCTGCCCCAATACTATTTTGTGTGATTTGCAGTTAGCCAAATATCCATCCAGCCCCAAACCAAAAACGCCTGCTGCCCTTGTATAGACTCAAGACAATCATATGGTGCCAATTTTAAATACAGTTTTATTTAAGACATTGCATTTTCCACTTAACAATACAGTGCTTATAAAGTGCAATGTTGTATTTCCTTTCCTTGTGCACGTATTCCATATTCAAGTATCAAGAATGCCCAGTTTTATTAACTATAGCAGCTCAACTTCACTGCCATGGAATTTGCTACAAATTTGGGTCCTTCAAATGTTTTGTGTGGAACAATGCTAGACCTATGCTCAGGTTGGCTTAATCAACCTCTTCAATGGTGGGCCCAGAGGAGGCACCACCAGAGGGGGGAGCTCCACCACCAGGGAAGCCTCCAGGCATTCCTCCAGGCATGCCTCCTGCACTCTGGTACAGCTTCGTAATGATGGGATTGCAGACCTTCTCCAGCTCTTTCTGCTGATGTTCGAATTCTTCTTTTTCTGCAGTCTGAAGAAGAAAAAACAAATTCTTTACTATAGGTTCCTCAAAGGAGGAAACTTCCTACCAAGTCAACCTGATGTTCCTAAAATGCAAAGACCTACCATCACATAGGAGTCTTAATTACCAATGAACTCTTGGGTCACTCAGACATCCAAGGAAGGAATCTAAGTTGCCAACATCTGAGGTTCTGGTGGAAACCGCGAATGTATGGACCATTCATCACTGTGACCGATTTGTATCGTAAAATCCCATCTAATCTTGCTGCAACCCCATACCCTCTCCACTCCCAGTTTATTAGAAATAACAAACCTGGTTCTTATCCAGCCAGTTGATGATCTCATTACACTTGTCCAGAATCTTCTGTTTGTCCTCATCGTTGATTTTACCCTGAAGCTTTTCATCTTCGACAGTTGCTTTCATGTTGAATGCGTAAGATTCAAGGGAATTCTTGGAGGACACCTTGTCTCGCTGCTTCTCATCTTCAGCTTTGTACTTCTCAGCTTCCTGGACCATGCGCTCAATGTCTTCCTTGCTCAAGCGACCTGTGGAAGTTAACTGGTCTTTTAGACAGAACTTTTGACATTGAACCTTCAGTTATCCTGCCAACCTTAACCGTTAATGCTCCAAATCCATTAGAAGCAAGCCCTTGGGTTCAATGCCCTTGGACAGATTTTATAAGATCTATGGTCCCTATGACCCCAGACCAGATCTTTTAAGACAAAGGAAAAAGTGCCAAAGTTGTGCCTACCTTTGTCGTTTGTGATGGTGATCTTATTCTCTTTTCCTGTGCTCTTATCCACAGCAGAGACATTGAGAATGCCATTAGCATCAATATCAAAGGTGACCTCGATCTGAGGAACGCCACGGGGGGCAGGAGGTATGCCTGTGAGTTCAAACTTGCCCAGTAGGTTGTTATCCTTGGTCATGGCACGCTCACCTTCATAAACCTTGGTAGGAAATGAGAATTACTAAGGAGTTGCAAGCATCACAGCGTACCAGTTTACAGACGTTCAGGTCAACCAGGAAAGACCTCGCTCAGACATCCAAGGAAGGAATTGGCCAACACAAGACTTCTGGTGGAAACTACGAATGGTTTTGGAATCGATCATCATCGCAGGACAAGTCTTCCCAAAATCTAATAGGACCTGAAGCATAACTGAATCGGTACCAATACAGTAAAACATACCTGAATGAGCACACCAGGCTGGTTGTCAGAGTAGGTAGTGAAGGTTTGGGTCTGTTTGGTAGGAATGGTAGTATTGCGCTTGATGAGAACAGTCATGACTCCGCCAGCGGTTTCAATGCCGAGAGAAAGGGGAGTGACATCCAACAGCAGCAAATCTTGAACATTTTCAGATTTGTCTCCAGAAAGGATGGCTGCCTGCACAGCTAAAACAAAAACGTTTAGTTAAAAAAAAAAATAAAATAAAACCAACCTCGTCACCTAACAAACGTCTATCGCTCAGACATCCAAGGAAGTTAGACCATCATCAGCTTAAGCTTTTGGTGGAAACTACGAATGTTTAAGAATCACTCATCATAGCGAAGTCAGCGTGGGGCTTTCAAGACCACCTGTTAGAACCATTTAATTCGAATAGTGGGATTATTACCTGCACCGTAAGCGACAGCCTCATCAGGGTTGATACTCTTATTCAGTTCCTTCCCATTGAAAAAGTCTTGGAGAAGTTTCTGAATCTTGGGGATACGCGTAGAGCCGCCCACCAAGACAATATCGTGGATCTGAGACTTGTCTAGCTTGGCATCCCGAAGGGCTTTCTCTACAGGGTCCAGCGTGCCACGGAACAGGTCAGCGTTTAATTCTTCAAACCGGGCACGGGTAATAGAGGTATAGAAGTCGATTCCTTCATATAGAGAATCAATCTCAATACTGGCCTGGGTGCTGGAAGAAAGCGTACGCTTGGCGCGCTCGCAAGCGGTACGGAGGCGACGGACCGCCCTCTTGTTCTCACTGATGTCCTTCTTGTGTTTGCGCTTGAACTCCGCAATAAAATGGTTTACCATTCGGTTGTCAAAGTCTTCTCCACCTAAGTGGGTGTCTCCAGCAGTAGATTTGACCTCAAAGATCCCGTCTTCGATAGTGAGGATTGACACATCAAAAGTGCCACCTCCCAAATCAAAGATCAGCACATTCCTCTCGGCTCCAACCTGCAATTAGAATACAAGGTGATTACTCATCCAAATCTCCAATGGCTCAAGTCAGTCGTTAAACGAATCCCAGCTCCACAAAGGAGACATACCTTTTTGTCTAAGCCATAAGCGATAGCAGCAGCTGTTGGCTCATTGATGATTCGAAGTACATTAAGACCGGCAATAGTTCCAGCATCTTTGGTAGCCTGACGCTGAGAATCGTTAAAATAGGCAGGTACTGTGACTACAGCATTAGTAACAGTCTAGAAATATAGAAAAAACAAAACCATGTTAGAGATCAGTTCATAAATCTGGCAATACTCCCATCTCCGTCTACTTGTGCGTGTACTCAAGATAGCAATCACATGCTTTCTAAAGATAAGGCAGTCAGATTACTAATGTGTATCCTTCAAGCAAAACCCCATGCATGAATTCATCAGGGAATCTAGTGCATAATGCTGCAACTTCCAGCCACGTGGTCTCTAGGATTAGCAGGCTACTCACCTTCCCAAGGTAAGCCTCTGCGATTTCCTTCATCTTTGTCAAAACCATAGAAGATACTTCCTCTGGATAGAAACTTTTGGTCTCTCCCTTGTATTCTACTTGGACCTTGGGCCTGCCGGCATCATTCACCACCATGAAGGGCCAATGCTTCATATCAGATTGGACAACAGCGTCGTCGAATCTACGTCCAATTAGGCGTTTGGCATCTAAAGAAGTTTATCAGGTCAAGTGTTACATTGCATCTACCAAGTAAGAACCCTAGTACACCATCACTGAAATGTGAAGATCAGAGACCTAGCAACCAAACGCCAGATTAGTCAAATGGACTCAAGTTCTCTCTGGCAGAATTGCTCAGATTTCCTAATCTGATACCCTATTTTTAGCATTTAAGAGTACAAAATTACCAGGTAAATTCTTAAAAAGGCTTTTCCTATTCTCAAAACTTTCATGGCTACCTTACATTGATAAACTTTGAACTTTCTCATTCAGTCTACACCACTTAAAACTCAAGGCATGTTGCTCAAAATTAACAGCTTACCAAAAACTGTGTTGGTGGGGTTCATTGCAACTTGATTCTTTGCAGCATCACCGATCAATCGTTCGGTGTCAGTAAAGGCGACATAACTTGGGGTGGTTCGGTTTCCCTGATCGTTGGCAATTATTTCCACTTTCCCGTGCTGGAAAACACCCACACAGGAGTAGGTGGTGCCAAGATCAATGCCAACTGCAGGTCCCTTAGACATAGTTGCTGGAAGAAGAAAAAAAAAAACAAACCCAGGGTTTGCTAAGAAACAACAACACTTGGAAACGCTTCCTGCTCCTCAAACTATCAGGTATGGACACTTTGGTAAGAAGATTACACTCAGCACCTCCCCCCGAGAAACACTGCCCTTGTCGGAGGAAACCACGCGGGAGGGCCAGAGCGAAAAATGCTGCAAACGGGGTGTTACCGTGCCAACCGCGGGCGAGTCCGGCCCTGAATCAAGCACCTGCCCGGAGGGTCTGCGACAGGAGCACGTGGCCTCCACTCACAGCGCAACCTTCTCCAACCCCACCCCCCACCCCGTGCTCCGGAGCCAACACAATACGGCCTGCGTGGCGTGCTCAGAAGCCCCCTCCCCCCACGTTGGGCTCGTGCCCAAAGCGGCTTCCTCTTTTTGAGAGCCTAGGGAAGGGTCCGCTCCAGGGGGCCGGCTGGACTTCCCGTGCCCCGCAAACGGATGCGGCCCACGCCCAGCCCTCCCCGCGGGCACCGCCCTGACCCCGCGGCGACCATCACGGCCTGCAGCCCACGTCCCGCTTGCCCGCAAGGCCGGGTCCACCGCCTCCCCGTAAGGAGCGCGCCCCAGGCGGGCAGGGGCCTGGGGGGCCCCCCCACCTACAAGAAAATGATCAGAAGCCTCTGGGCCTCTGCAATCCCGACCAGCCCGGTGGTAGGTTGCACGTTTCTTAGAAACTCCCAAAAGCTCAGAAGACAGGCCTTACCTTCAGGATGGGCCCGGCCCCGCTTGCCAAAGAAACAGCTACCTGAACAGCTAACGCCGCGTTGAATGAGGCCGGTTTCCGCCCGCCACCCTGTCTCTTATACCCTGCCTCAGAACCTTCCAGAAGGGGCCCACCCCTGCCGGCTGCCCATCATGACTTCCTCGACCAATGGGCACGCGGCCATCTCTGTGAGCCCCAATGACTAAGCCGGCTCTACCCTCGGGCCTCGCCCACTCCCGCCCCCATCCCACCCCACCTCGCGATGACGCACTCACCGCAGCGTTCTGGAACTTTCATTCTCGCCCCCGCTCTCCGAACGGCCCCGGGGAAAGGGAGGGTGGAGCCGTGAGAGCCCGCGCGCGGGAGTCCTCAGTCACCCCAGGCGCGGGGGGCCGGGCCGGTCGGGGTGGGGTGGGGGGGGGGTGCATCCGCTTCTGCGCATGCGCTCCCCGTCAGCGCGGGCGGGAGCGGACGGAAGGAGGTGGAGGAAGAGGGGCGGGCAATTTTGGAACCAGCCAATGACAGCAGCACTAGCCGCAATCTGGATCGACGCGCAACCGGGGGAGGACGGGCGCAGGGCCTGAAGGGAGGGGTCCGGACCCGGCAGCCCGGGAGCGAAGACGGAAGTGGAGCGAGGACAAAATGGCCGCGAAGGTTGTTGCGCCCCTCCCCCCCTCCGTCCTCGTTCTGTCTTCCCTACCCCCCACTTCGGCGTTGTAGAGGCTCGTTTAGGCCCTCCCGGATTCCACGTTCCTATGTTTCGTATCTAGGGTGCCTTTGGGCTAAGTCGGCCTTCTAGGAACCGGGAGGAATGTACCCACCCCTGAGCGCTACTAGGGTGTCTTGCCCAGGGACGCACAGATCTGTGGCTGGAGGGAGCCGCCTGGCCCCACTTGGGTGTAGGAAGAGACAGGTTAGCCAGGCCAAGCCTCCAGAACCCTCAGTCACCGTGGCACCTGGAGGCCGGCAGCCCTCGAGGCCGAGGTTGGAGGGGCTCCGGCTTTTCAGAACCTTTAAGGCCGGATGCTGTGCCTGGACCCTCGACAAAATAGGTGGCCAAAGCCGCTTCCCTGACCCCAGACAACTCCGCCACTCCCCACCTCCCGCCAAGAACAGGTTTGGCGTCTCGGCTCTGCCTCTGCATTTGCCCAAGTCCCGCACCTCGCAGTTATTTGTGAAAAAGAAAAACTTAGCCAGGTTTTTCCGTGGAGGAGAATCAGGCATTAGGAACCTGGGTTCCGGTAGCCCCGTGTCCTTGATTTAGACTCTCGGAGCTGCTTTTATTTTCAGTAACATGATGTAATGTCTTTCCTGCCTTGACTTATAAAAAACTAAGCGACAGATCGTTCAGAGGCATCTTGAAAACATTACTAATCGAGTCCACGAAACAGTACTACTTAGAATTAAATTGTGGTGCATGGTGGCAGGTATTTAGGCCTTGTCATTCTAAGAGCCTTTCTCAGTACCTGGAAATGTTTTCCAGTGTGTTCTTTCAAACAGGCAGGGCAGCTGATACTCTTATTTGATAGATAAAGGGGCAGATAGATGAAAAGATTTTTTTAACACTATCTGACACAGTGGTGTGGCCGGAATTAGAAAGACCTTCCAGACAGTGGCTCCAGAAAGGGTGTCACAAGAGTGAGGACACCTTGTCCTTGTCAAAGCCAGTAAAGCCTACAGACGGATTCAAACATACGAAGGAGACATGTTCTTTTCACATTTGCTTTTTCCGGGGCAATGTTGGCTTGAGTACGTGGAGGTATATACTTAATTTCTTCCCACCTCCCAAAATATTAATTTTATATGGTGTTTTCGCAGCATATAAAGTGCTTTCATTGGTTATATCATTCAATCATCAAAACAGTTTTCTGAGATATACATCCGGTATGAGGAGAAAAATGAGGTTCAGTGATGTTACTTGTGGAAGGATTAACAGCTAGCTGAGCTCAAATGGAACTTAGCTCTTTTGATTCCAGAATCTTTGGTCTGTGTTTGTTTTGTTTTTTTATTTTTTTAATGTTTATTTATTATTCAGAGACGGAGCGTGAGTGGGGAGGGGCAGAGAGAGAGAGAGGGAGACACAGAATCTGAAACAGGCTCCAGGCTCTAGGCTCTGAGCTGTCAGCACAGAGCCTGATGAGGGGCTCGAACTCACAAACCGCAAGATGGTGAGCTGAGCCGAAGTCGGAGGCTTAATGGACTGAGCCACCCATGTGCCCCTGGTCTGTTTTTTAGTTACACTACAGTGTAATTTTCTTTCTAGAAACACCTATAACTTCAACTCCAGAAAGTGGAAGATGTGTGCTGTGGGAGGCTCCTTTCAATTTTCTTTGGTATCTACAGTCTTCTCCCACTCAACCTATCAAGGACAGTGTCTGAACTATACCCTACATATCACAGTTTTTAACTAACCTCTGAACTACCCACATTTTAACTACTGAACCATTGGAAAATGGAACAAGGGCCAAACCACCTAACAGCAGTGATTAAAGTAGAGTAGATAACCAGTTTCCAGTCATTCAAAAGTACATTGTAGGACTTGAACTATGCTCTTATTACATAGAATGATTCAGAGTTTGTGGATTTAAAGGTCAATAAGATGACTGTCCTGTCTCCACCTCTTTAAATGCACAAGGTTTCAAACACATTCAGGATGGAAAATTAAAGTTTGGGGGCATAGGAACTGCAGTGAAGAAGTCTGAGGGCTTGGGTTTTTGACTGGGGAATGGAGTCCTTAACATACGTGAGCCTGTCACATGTACTAAGTGCTCTGTGTATATCACCTCCTCTAATTCTGTGAACTTTGTTTCAGATTCATTTGAATCTCTTGTATTTACTTCTTTTGAGATTTGAACCCCCAAGTGTGGAGTTCTGTTGGCACTTGACCTTGGCATAAAATATTTGCTTAAGAAATACTATTTATTTTTGGTAAAGTCTTTTAGAGCAGGAACTCTGCCATAACTTGGTATCTGCAGTACTGCTTAGCATCTTGCCTTGTGAGAAAATAGTACTTGGTATATTTGGGACTGAAATCAATAAATAATAAATCCTATGTAGGCTGAGTTCTTCCATCCTTCTTTTGTCAGCAAGCTAATGAACAGATTTCCAGTGCAGGTTATACGAGCTTCACCTTCTACAGTATCACCTTTACTTATTTATTTTTTAATTGCTGATACAGATGCATCTGTAATAAATATTTGGTTTTTGTGATCAAATACAGTCTCAATTACAAGGCAACTTAGAAGTTAAAATATGAACAGTTTAACACCAGAAATGAAGCAAAATTCTCTATCTTTTTGCATGAGCCATTCGGAAAATATTTTTACACAGTGTAACAGCAAGGGCATCAACTTCATTATTTTCCAAATTTCAGTTTGGTTTATATGTTTTATTGAAATGGTTATTCTCTAAACATTCACACCATTCCATCGTTATCTTCTTCCACAAACATTTTTTCCTTCTACCTTTTAGTTATTTTACCATTTTGTTGGTTTCCCATTAAAGGATCAAATGTATTTGACTTGCAGTGTTAATGGAATATGGCTTGAAACCTGTAGTGTCTCAAAACTGTATCTTAAGCCCAGAATTTGCCATGTCTGAACCCAAAAGCCAGACTCCAAGAGAAGTGCACTATCATTGCTAAGACTTGAACATCTTATCTAGGAATTTTCAATTCCTTAGAATTTCTCAGATATTAGGTAGTTATCTGTGATTTTTTTTTTGTAGATTTCCACTATGAATAGATTTCCAAAATAATCTGGATATCCAACTGGTATTTGTCTTTTAATAACTAACAGGTTTAAATAATCTAAATCTCCATATCATGCAAAGGGGACCGATTCCTGCTTTCAAAGGCATAGGCAGGAAACCTTAGGTTCAAAGGTAGAAATAATGATAAGAACAAATTGCTTGTGATGGTACAGCCACAGCCTCCGTAGTGTACTTGTTTGGCTCAGGTACTGTAGGAATAAGAATTCTCAGAATCACATAGCAGAAGTGATATCACACTACCAGAAGAATAAAAAAGTAGAGGAAGGAAGGGAGTTAATATCTTACAATGAGGCAGTGTTAGTATAAGAAGCATTCCAAATATGCCAGCCTTCTTAAATTAATAGACATTCTTTACATTACTTCCTCAATGTCTCCTATTTCCCACCTTTTTTTTAAGAGGAAGATAAAACTCAGATTACAATTTTCACCCAGGGATCAACCCCTGTTTCTTAAAGAACCTTAGAAGGAAATGCATTTGCAGTATCTGAGGGCTCTATTGTGAGAAACACAGACGTGAAAAAACAGAGAAATGGGGCAAAATCTCAGATCCACCATTTCTCTTTAAGCATCTGATTCCCATTTTAGAAACCATGCTGTCATCTCCAAATTCCGCACGATTTTTTTCTTCCCTGCAACCTGCTGCCCTTTTAATAATAAATATTTTACAATACCAACGGTGATCTGGTGACATCTGCACTGGGGTCCTTGCAGGGCGGTTTCAGGCCTACATTCTTACCACATGATCAGACTAACAGAATAGTTGGTCCGTTTTGATTAACAGAACAGTCAAAAGGATTGGAGGCTGCCGCTTCCTTTTTATTTTTCACACATCTTGTTTTTTCCCCCATGAATCAACTCTTCTGATGGTTATCCTGGTGAATCATTTCTGTTGTTTCCAGGATGGTAACAGTTCAAATGTTAGCAGTCACTAATCCAGCCCTGTCCTGCCACCCACTAGTTATCCTCACCGGCTCTTCCTTAAATATAATTCCCTTTCCTTCCAGCCCACACCTGGACTTCCTCAGAGGCTAGGCTGGGAAATTACCGAAATTCTGTGTCACCCTCTCAGGAGGGAATGGTAATGATGTACTTGCAATGCCATTAGGAAATGGTAATCCTTGATCTTTTTGATAATTTAAGGCTTAGAATTATCAAAAGTCCCAGGTTCACGTCCTTGTCCTAAAATGAAAAGAAATGGAGGAAGCTCCAAGTTTGGTATAATAGTAAACTTCTTTATACCGCTCCTTGACATGTTACGGAATATGAAGAGAAAACCGATCTAAACTCCCTTTCTAGTCATAGTCAGTCTTGAAATTCTGATTTCATATGTTCTCAGAAGAGAATGCAAGGATATGTCAGATGATATTTCAGCATCTCTGAACGAGCTCTTTTTCTCTAGAAGACTTCTGAGAACATTGTCAAATGACACATAGTGAATGTTTTCTTGCGCCAGAGATATCCAGCAGGAAAGTCCTTAGAGACATCAGATTTGAGGGAAAGTCCACAACTGTTCCAGTATAGATTTCTGATATCTGTCAGTGACCCTCTGAACATGATTAAGGTGGAAAGTTTTTTGCAGTCCCTGGTCACACGTTTTGTTTTCCTCTCTTAGTTCTCTTACTGTTCACTAGAAATAGGGAGATTAGTAGTGGATAGAGTGGGAAAACTGGCACCGCCCGCTAGTTCGGCGCCTTGTGAAATTAACATCCAAACCTTACGGTAAATGAAGTCAGGTCAGAAGAAACGTTACTTCCTTCTTTGAAATTTCTCAGAAGTGATATGCCCAGTACCTGGTGCAGCTAGGTGTAATATAAGGCTGTGGTTTCCCCTTGACTCTGAATAATCACAATAATCCAGTAGATTTGCAGAAATGCATAGAAAATTTATGAACACCACCTCATTTCCCCTTGACTATGGTGAATCAAAGTATTGATACAAAACATTTCCGGTGAGAAGTTTTAAGTGTTCAGTTCCCCTTTCCCCAACTTTTTCCACCACAGGTCCTGGCCAACAAACACACAGAGTTGGACCCCCGCTTTTCCCCACTCTGGTCTCAAGGCACCACGAGATGCCTTTTTGGAGATGAGCAGTTTACATCCTTTTTCTTGTTCAGTGTCCTAGAAAGAAAGTGCTCATTTCAATCCATTCCACGCAATGCTCACCGCTACTTAAATGACCGGTCATCTGGTTCCAGGGGGTTGTGTGGCTGGTGACTGAGCTTCAATGACTAGAAGAGTCCTAAGATCCTGACTCCTAGGAAAGCATGGGAGTCAAGTCCACTCTAATTCAGACGGTTTGCAAGGCTCTGCTCTGGCTGGGGATCATGCCAGGTGTGGTTCTGCTTTGGTCAGGGTAGCATGGTGGACTTTCTTTGGTTCAGAACCTCTCCCCGCTGGCCCCACCAGGCTGTATGCATGGGTGGCCAGCCCCGGCTGGGGTGCTGCTTCCGTCGACAGTGTCCGCTGGCTGCGTGAGGCACTATTTGCTGTGGAGCGAGTGGAGGAAGAACCAGAGCGTGAGCTGCGAGAGCCTGAGGAAGAGGAGCTAGGTTTCACCAGGCGGGCTTTCGGGGCTTCCGCATCTTCTCTGAAGAGGAAAAAAACCAGCAAAGGTAAACTTTAACACCGGCAAGACTATGATACACCTTCCACTACGGTTGCTTCCTTCTGAGGCTTCCCAATAAATTCCTCAAGCCGTAAACTTCACATTATACCACTGGAAGGCAGCCATTTAGGGGAAGAGGGACTTCCCCAGTCGCTGAGACTTAGCGGTTGACTTAGGCAAATGGATGTTTTGTTAGCCCTGAAGTCAACTCTATTACTCTGGGAGAGTACACACTTACCATTGAGATTGATCTGGGGTTTGTCTACGCAAACCCTTTCACAGCCCATCGGTTAAGCCCATTCCTTATTGTAGGCCCTTCATAAGTGGACACGAATCAGAAGTAATGTAAAGTTGATCTTTTAATTACCAGTTGAGGATAGACAGTTTCACAATAAAGGCAAGGGAAACCAGACTTTCTGTCCCTAGGCTGGAACTCCTTGCCTACCAGAATAATCCTTTTAACAGATTCACAGTTAAGAGCAAATGGGACATTTATGTTCGCTGGTCACTACAGAGCTGGAAAGGAAGCCTAGGACAAGGGATTTTGGAGGGAGGTTTACCGAATTTCATTAGGTCTCTCTTCTTCCTCATATCTCTCTTTGTCTTTCCTTCGGATTAGCAGCCATACCAGGAGGAATGTCAGCAGGGCTCCAGCCACCATGCCTGTCACTGCTCCTGCAATCATGCCGATGCTTTGTACATCTGTTTTCTCAGAAACAAAAGCAGAAGTAAAACCAAACATAAGCTAGGGAACGCATGAACTGAAAAACATAAGCCCCGGGGGTGCCTAGCTGGCTTACTCTTGATTTGAGGACTCTTGATCTTGGGGTCGTGAGTTTGAGCCCCATATAGGGGGTAGAGTTTACTTAAACAAACAAACAAACAAACAAAACCCGTAAGTCCTGGGCAGGATGGGTATTTCCAGATCTTTCTATCTTTCGGAGTTTCCCATTTACCCTTGATGTATGACTGTCCTTCTTGGTATTGAAAGGTGGCAGAATATGCCACCCCAAAATATGCCTCTTTGCCATTAGGACTGTTTTAACCTAATTTTTTTTCTTAATGTTTATTTTTGAGAGAGAGAGTACGAGTGGGGGAGGGGCAGAGGCAGAGGGAGACACAGAATCCGAAGCAGGCTTCAGGCTCAGCACAGAGCCTGTCGCGGGGCTCAAACTCACCAACCACAAGACCATGACCTGAGCCAAAGGTGGACACTTAACCGACTGAGCCACCCAGGTGCCCCTAAGCTGATTTTTTTAAAGCAGGCTCCACACCCAGCGTGGTGCTTGAACTCACAACCGTGAGATCAAGAGTCAAGTCCTATGCTCTACTAACTGAGCCAGCCAGATGCCCCCTTAATCTGATTATTTTTGAGAAACAGCAGACACAGGAGAAGTTCTAAAAACAAAGTACAAGTTCCCCTTTTATAAGGGAAATTTACATTTATAAAGGAAATCTCCCTCCGGTCCCCTCCTGGACATAACACATTTCTTTAGGGAGCTGACAGATTCACGCGCTTGTAAATACAGTTAGCTACACCAGTCGAATGGTCACTGCAACTACCGAATTTATTTTCGCGGTCACCACGTCCTCCCGGAAATAAAGATTTTGGCCTTGACCTTACTCTTACTTGCGATGAAAGGTGCTGTATGCCAAACCACGACGCGACCACAGGAATAAACCGTTTGGATACTTACGCTGTACCGTCACTCGCACCACACAGCTTTCCTTCCCCGCCTCGTTGCCTGCTGTGCACTGGTAGAGCCCAGAGGAGGACATGGTGAGATTCTGCAGCAGAACGCGTCCAGGGTTATCGTAGTCTACACAAGCAGAAGGAACGACTGTAATCCCCTGAGGGACAGGGTCTCTGTATTGTTTGCTTCAGTGCATCATTGACCTAAGATTCTCTAACACAATTTGGTGAGGAGGAGGTGGTAGATTTCTTGGAAGACGGAAAAGGCAAACGTTCTTTTAACGTGTGCGTCCGCCAAGAGTTGCAAAGGACTGTGAACGTGTAAGGGACACCAAACACGATCATTTAGATACAATGGCTACGCAGTATATTTCTTCCTCATTTTCCTGTCCCGGTTGACGGATGAAAAGTAGGAGCTCAGGGAGATTTGGCCGTGCATTCAAGGTCACGTGGTGAGTTGCTGACAAACCGGATTTAGGATTCATGGCTAGAGCACCATTCTGTGGTCTCAGCAGACCGATGGGAAGGTGACTTACCAATCCTGGACCTGGGAGGGAGATGCTCATCCTCTCCCTCCTTCTCCCGAACTCGCTGCCAGTCATACACGATGGGCTTTGTGCCAGAGGCTGACTCACACTGCAGAGTCAGGTCACTTCCTTCCGTCAGCTCTCCTTCCAACTCACACTTGGGCTTTGATGGTCTCACTGGCAAAAAGAAAGAAGCTTCAAAGATGGCCACACGCCAGACTCTGTGGAAGAACTATGTCCTGTTGAGTTGTTTCTCTAGCTGGCCATCATCTGGCCAACTTTTGCGTGGGGATTCAGTAGCCTTTTGCTACCTAACTATGCTTTACACCACCCCCAGAAATACACGCCCCCTCCATTCCCTGTGTGTGCGCGTGTGTGCATGCGCGCACACACACACACACACACACAATTCTGGCTGCTTCCAGTGGTGCTGTTGTAATTTCCAGAGGCTCCCTCAGAAACCTCCTCATCACTTCTCAAAGAGGACACTGTTCTTTAATTAGAAATTTTAGGGGTGTCTGGGTGGCTCAGTCGGTTGAGCGTCTGGCTTCAGCTCAGGTCATGATCTCACGGTTTTTGACTTCGAGCTCCGCGTCGGGCTCTGTGCTGACACCTCAGAGCCTGGAGCCTGTTTTGGATTCTGTGTCTCCCTCTCTCTCTGCTCCTACCCTGCTCGTGGTCTGTCTGTCTGCCTCTCTCTCAAATAAACATTAAAAAAATTTTTTTAATAAAAAAAATAAGAAATTTTAGGAAAGTTGAGTGTGATTTTACTAATACTGAAACAGGGACAGAAGTCTGTTAACTCGGAAGCAATTAAATGGAACTCGGCAGCTCTCGCTGTCAGAAACCAGAAAGGGAGTTGAATCGTACCTGCAAGATTTAAGTTAAATACAAGAACACCACTTCAACGTACAAAGTGCATTGTAATGCACTACCATGGAAAATTGTGATTCTTCTTTCTCCTTTTATTACGTCTGAAATATAGAACATAAACTGTAGAACATGCACACTTCTTTCCGGAAACTGGACTAGCTGATCTCTGCATGCATGATGCAGGGTATTGAAAAGTTTCATACCCCCATGATGCATTTGGCTATTCCTCACAGAGACCTTATTACTAAGATACAGGCGTTTACCTTGGTGCTGTCTTACCTAAGACTTTTAAGGTGACGTGGCTCCACACATAGCGCCCTGAATTCTTCACCTTGCAGGTGTACCGGCCCTCATCACTGGGCTTCAGGGGCTCAATCTGCAGGGAAGCATCTCCTGCCAGGAAATTGGAAGCAAAGGCCACTCGGCCCTTCTGTTCCTCAGTCAAGTTACTGTAGACATGATGACTGGAGTAAGTGATCACCTGTGGGACAGACCAAGGCAGGGTCAAGCAATGTGGCCCTCAGCCTTCCTCTCTTGCTGATGTCAAGATGAGGGATGAGGACACTCCTAACGGAACAATGCAGCCAAGACTGGGGCCGATTCTAAGGATCCAAAAGACCTCTGTTCTGAATGAAGTTAAAAGCACAATATGTTTCTCTAGGCCTTTCTTCTCCTTCCCAAAATAGCAACACTTCATATTTGTGCACGTTTTAATTACAGAGTAGCAACTGTTTTACTAAATTCTCAGAACCATTTCATTTAAAAATTTTTTTAAGGTTTCTTTCTTTCTGAGACAGAGGGAGGGAGACAGAGCAGGAGTGGGGGAGGGGCAGCGAGAGAGGGAGACACAGAATCAGAAGCAGGCTCTAGGCTCTGAGCCGTCAGCACGGAGGCTGACGCGGGGCTCAAACTCACGAACTGTGAGATAGGACCTGAGCCGAAGCTGGCGACTCAAGCGACTGAGCCACCCAGGTGCCCCAGAACCATTTCATTTTATAGGTAAGGAATTTTAAACTTGAGTTACTTGTTTAATCATGACCACACAGCTAAGGCAAGGAAGGAAGTTAACGCACAATAAATATATCAAGAGCTGGCTGTGAGGAGAACTGGCAGAATGGCATGGGAAGGAGACTTTCTAACTTTTGCATTTCCTACGAACTGCATGCGAGCTGTTCAAAATACACAACACTCAGGGCAGCTGGGTGGCTCAGTCAGTTAAGGTCTGACCTCGGCTCAGGTCATGATCTCGCGGTTCGTGGGTTTGAGCCCCGTGTCGGGCTCTGTGCTGACGGCTCAGAGCCTGGAGCCTGCTCCGGATTCTGCGTGTGTCTCTCTCTCTGCTCCTCTCCCACTCACACACACACACACACACACACACACACACACTGTCTCTCTCTCTCTCTCTCTCTCCGTCTGCCCCTCCCTCACTTGTGCTGTGTCTCTCTCTCTCAAAAATAAACAAACATTAAAACATTTTTTTTAAAAAAATACACAACACTCCTTGTTCTGGGTGCTTTTACATCTAGCTTATTTCTCACATGATTTTTGCAAGTTAAGTAGTCCTCCTCCTGCCTTATCTGTGGTTTCACTTTCCATGGTGTCAGTTACCCAAGGTCTGGAAGCAGATGATTGTCCTTCTGACATATTGTCAGAAGGTCAATAGTAGCCTAACACCGTATCACAACGCCTGTGTCGTTCTCCTTGTCCGTCTCATCACAGAGGCACTCTGTCATCTCACATCATCACAAGAAGAAGGGTGAGTAAGGGACAATAAGATTTTGAGAGGGGGAGAGAAAAACTATGGTCGTATAACTTTTAAGTCATTTTATTATTAGTTACTTTATTAATGATTGTTAATTTCTTACTCTGCCTTACTTATCAATTAAATGTTATCACAGCTATGTATGTATAGGAAGAAACACAGTGCAGATAGGATTTGGCATTATTCATGATTTCAGGCATCCAGTGGGGGTTTTGGAACACATCCCGCGTGGGTAAGAGGGGGACAGTGTATTCATGATCTCCATTTCACAGACAAGTAGCAGAACTCGGATTTGAACATCACCGTCTAAGGCCATTCAGTTCGTTGTCCCGGTATACCACTTATCTCTCAGCCACTTCCTGTGGCCGTCTCCACTCATTTCACTGCTCATTAACTGCTTTTCTAGAAAGGTTGGAAATGAAGGAGGAAAAGCGACACTATCAAATCAATCTGTTTTGTTCTTACAAAAGTTTAGAGTCCAGGGGTTCCTGGTTGGCTCAGTCGGTTAAGTGTACAACTCTTGATTTCGGCTCAGGTCATGATCTCACGGTTTGGGAGTTCGAGTCCCACATTGGGCTCTCTGCTGTCAGCACGGAGCCTGCTTGGGATCCTCTGTCCCCCCTGCTTCTCTCTGTCCTACCCCTGGTCACTCTCTCTCTCAAAAGTAAATAAACGTTAAAAAAAAAAAAATCAAAAGTTTAGAGGCCAGCCAAAGGGTTCGGAGGAGTTAAAGAGTAGGAGTCAATGCTTAAAATTCAAGTCTAATACTGAGGACTTCATTGTTTGGCTTTCCTTTGTGGGGGGTGTCACTGACAATTAGTAAAGGGAAGTCGGGTGGAAAAAAATGACATCCCTTCCTTCCATAAAATACATGTCAGCCATCATACCTTTGTTTTTCAAGGCAGGGAAACCAAAGTTTAGATCTCTCTAGCAAAAAAAAAAAAAAAAAAAAAAAAAAGTTTTTGTGAAGTTTCATCTGCCTGCATAGTTCTTGAATCCTTCCTGGGTTCTGTTCCTCCTTTGTCTCACCCCTGTTAGTCACAAAAACCATACTGATCTAGTCCACCAAGACTTCAAGCTATATAACTTCAGCTTTGCCCTTCCTACCACTCATCAATCATATTCTTAAATTCATTTGATTTTAAATGCCAGCAAACATTTTTTTTGGAATGACTGCTTCCCATCAGGTCCGGGGGAGGCTATTCAGATGACTAAAACCCTCTTCCTGTGTTCAAGTGATTTAAAATCTAATGGGATTAACAAGGAGAGAAGTATAAACATAGAAAAAGGATTAATTAACTTGCAATAGTATCAGAGAGAATGTCCCAGAAAAGTTGGAAGCATTCAAGTTAGGCTTTGAAAGATAAGTAGATGAAATAAGAGATAACAGAGGCAGGGCGAAGCGGGCTGCAGGGAGCATTCCAGATACACAGAAGGCACTAAAAACAGGCTTGCAGGCATAGGGGAGTCTCCCAGGCACATTTCTGGCTGCAGCTGTTCAAATTGTTTCGCTCCGCTCACGCCCTGAACCCCGTCCTCCATCACAGGATGCTCTACAATGCATCAAATGCTTTCCTGAAAAGATGTGAAGCCATCCAAGAAAACGTCCATCCGTTCTCTCTCCATTATGTCAAAACCCTTCAGTGGCATCCATGTTACCTTCGCCACCTTTCTGAGAAACGAGTTTTCTCCTTTCTCTGCGTACTCTTTTTCATCAGCAAACATGTACTGCGTTCGCATGGCAGGGTACAGGACCGGGTGCCGGACAACAAGCAGGAATAAGACACCAGAGCCTACCCTGGGGACCTCACGCTCTTGTGGGCGACACATTGGGGAGAAGGAAGTAAGAGAAAAGTAAAGGTAGACCCTGCAACCGATACTAAACTTGAGACATTTTCGGGGTGCCTGGGTGGTTTGGTTGGTTGAGCGTCCGACTCTTGATTTCAGCTCAGGTCATGATCCCAGGGTCATGGGATGGAGCCCTGTGTTGGGCTCCATGCTGAGCGTGGAATGTGCTTAGGATTCTCTCTCTCTCTCTCTCTCTCTCTCTCTCTCCTCTATGCCTCCCCCCCACTCACACGCGCTGTCTCTCTCTCTCTCTCTCTCTCAAATAAAAATAAAAAATAAATAGACTTAAGACATGTTTAGTATTCAATTCCGCCCACTCGTTTCAACCAGCACTACTGTTGTGATCATTCTCATCTCTCTGTGCCAACACAGTTTGGGGCCCCCGTTTCATATTTCCAGCTGCGTGGCTGCGTCTGTATTTCTGCCCTCTGCAGCCTGTAACATTGTAAATTGGACGCCAAGTTAATACCAATGTAAAACTCACAGGGGCTCTTTTCCAGCTCAAAAGCCTTCAGTGGCTCCCGGCCACCTCTGAATGATGACCGGATTCAGTCTAGAGTCCTCACAGTGACCTCTGCTTTACCTTCCCAATCTCAGCTCCTATTGGCCACCTCCCCTACCCGCATACTATCCGGTAACATCATCTCCCTTCCGTTAACACAGGTTATGCTTTCTTTGTACTCCATGCCTTTGCCCGCTGCATTTTCCCACACGGAAACTCCCTCTTCTCCATCTCTCCACATAAAGAATTCCCAATCATTCTCTTAAATCCAAAATCAACGTTAACTTCGCGTGACACATTCCCTGTTAATGACACTCAGATTAATGGTCTCTTCTCTTTGCTCTCACCCGCAGCGTTTTTTTTTGTGTTTTGTTTTGCAGCATTTTTATGTGAGGAGAAATCGTGAAAGACTTTGGTCTCATAGGTTGCTGGATCCCCTTCCTGTAAGGCTGGGTGTCGTCCAGGAGAGCGTTGAGGGCATTCGGGTTTTATGTGTCTGTTGCCCTGAATGGTCTTCGGCTAGGCTGTTTTGCAACTCGGCAGTCCTTTCGTGAATACACAGTCCCTGAAAACAGACTCTGTGCTTGGCCCTGTGCTAGAGAGGATACCAATTCAGAGAACATTGTTTTATGAACGTGTTGAGGACCGGGACGTGCCAAGATACGCCACTTTGCACGTGCCTAAGAATTCATTTTGAATGCTGAAGGCGTTTGAGTTCCTGAAGTTCCTTATCAGACCTAAAAGGAGAGCCTCTCAAAAGAATTTGTCCTAAATCCCCTCCTGAGAGCAACTCTAATCTCTTCGAGGAGACCAGAAATCTGGCACCACACCCCCCACCCGGACAGACAAGGTCACAGACTAGCAGATCTCCCATCTGTTCTTCTGAGGGCCCATTTCTTTTCCTCAGAAGTCATTTGCTTTTCCCTAACTGCCCTCTCTCCTCTTCCCTTTCCCCCACTAAGTTAGGCAGACAGCCGAATTCTAGCCACCCCTTGAGGTTGCTCATCTGTGGGTATTCGCTGCACGCTACATAAATGGTACACAGAAGTTATAAACTTGTTTGTCAGTTTCCCGTTAATCTGTCCCTTGAAATATAAGGGTTGTACATCTGAAATATAAGGGTATGTGTCAATTGCATCTCAGTAAAACATTTTACACTTTTTAAAGAGAGACAACAAACCAAGAAAAATCTTTTGTCAGTCCAATTTCTAGTGCCCCAGCTGGAGATCCTAGGAAGAGAAAGGGGAAAAGATATTCTTTTCCCTCTCCTGCAGTCTTAAAAGACAACTTAGAAAAGCAAAGGGTAAAGGGCACCTGGGTGGCTCAGTTGGTTAAGCGTCTGGCCTTTGGCTCAGGTCACGATCTTGCAGTTCATGAGTTCGAACTCCGCGTTGGCCTGGAGCCCGCTTCCAGCTCTGTGTCTCCCTCTCTCTGCCCCTCCACCACCCCTGCTCACACTCTGTCTCTCTCTTTCCCCGAAATAAATATTAAAAACAAGGGGAAAATTATGACCCTCATATACATAGAAATAGGCCCATGCCGAAGATTTTATTGCACTTGCTAATAAATGATGGAACCAGAAAGATTTTGCAACAGGTTCAAATGAGAATTGGACTAAGATTCATAGTCTCCTTCGGACAAACTTAATTTGCATTTCTACAAACAGGAACCACAGCTATGCGATGGGTAGGAAACAGGGAAATCGCTACGGGCATTCCACGAGTTAATTTCTACTTCTGCAGAAATTAATACGTGAGGAAAACTAGACCCTAATTCATCTCCGGAAAATATGGAGTCTAAGCACGAAGGTGATGTCTGGGAGGGACCTTGTATGTGGGAGGTGGAAGCAAGTGTTCCTGTTGGGGTGGGGGGGGAGCCTCGAAGGGTTAGGTTCCTTGAAGACCGCTCCCCCCTCTGCCCTGCCCCTACTCCCCGACAGCCTCCTCTGTCAGCAGGTGGCTTCACGGTTCAACCCTGCAAATTGAATAGGTGGTCAAAGTAGACCTTATTGGAAGGAGACAGGACAGTCAATACTTGAGATGTGGAACTAACCTTGGAGCTTTCTAGGAGAAAGAGAGTTCTAAGTGGAGGAAAAAGCCAGTGCAGAGACCCTAAGGCAGAAGAGTGCCTTGACATACTTGAGGGCCAGCAGAGAGGTCAGGTAACTGGAGCAAGCCAGGGGAATTGTAAACGACGAAGTCAGGCAGTGGGACCAGATCCTGCGGGGGCGGGGCTCTGGTCCATTGTAAAGATGGTGATGGCTTTCATTTTGTGGAAGTGGGGGGCTATTATAGGATCTTGAGCAGAATAGCATCATGATCTGATTTATTTTGAGAGTAGGCTGTAGTAGGCCAGGAGTGGAAACAGGAAAACCAGTCAAGAGGCTATTCTAGTAAATATCCAGGCAATAGATGCACAGCCTCTACGGTGGTAACCGTGGAAGAGACAAGAAGTGATCAGATTCAAAGTGTACTTTGAAGATGAAACCAACTGGATCTCCCAATAAACTAACCCCCTTCTTTAAGCATTTTTTTAATGTTTATTTTCTTTTTGAGACAGAGAGAGACAGAGCATGAGGGGGGGGGAGGGGCAGAGAGAGACACACACACAGAATCCGAAGCAGGCTCCAGGCTCCGAGCTGTCAGCACAGAGCCCGACGCGGGGCTCGAACTCACGAACCGCGAGATCATAACCTGAGCCGAAGTCGGATGCTTAACCGACTGAGCCACCCAGGCGTCCCGTGACCACCTTATTTAAATGTATATTTGTGGTATGAGAAAAAGAGAGGCGTCCAGGACCACGCTCAGGTGTTTGGCATGAGCCTCTGAAAAGAGAGAACAGCTACTAACCAAGAGAAGAAAGCCAGGGAGAGGAGGTTTGGGGTCAGAGTGTGCACAGTGAGGGGAATCAGGAGTTTGGTTTCAGATACTTGTTAGACTCCCAGAGGAGGAATAGAGTAAGTAAGCAATTGCATAAAAATGAGTCAGATATTCGGGGGGTGGGTAGTCCTGGAGATATACATTTGGGAATTCTAAGCTTGTGGATAGTATTTAAGGCCGTGAGACTGGATAAGATCCTGGAGGGCACGAATCTACAGATTAAGAAAAGAAGGCATAAGGAGGCTATCCAAATGGTGGATATCTAAACACAAAGGTTAAAACTCATTAAAATATCACGGGGGGGGGGGGTGCGCCTGGGTGGCTCAGTTGGTTAAGCGTCCGACTCTTGATTTTGGCTCCGGTCATGATCTTGAAGTTTGTGGGATGGAACCCCATTGTTGGGCTCTGTGCTGACAGCGCAGAGCCCACTTGGGATTCCTTCTGTCTTCTTCTCTGCCCCTCCCTCATTCACACTTTCTCTCTCTCAAAAATAAACATTTAAAAATAAATAAACAAACAAACTTAAAATACCAACCTCAGAGTAAAATTGATAATGCCATCTCGGATCTTTTTTCGCTGACTATTCAAGTCCAGCCTTTGCTCACCATTTCCAGCCTCACCCCTGGATGAGACCGCCTCTCCCTCCAACCCTCTCTTTCCTAGAGTCTCAGTGAGTTGAATCCTGAAACCACCCGCTGAGGCAGGAGGCAGTAGGGGAGTAGGGGCAGGGGGAGCAGCCTCGAAGGGCTTCATTACACTCATTATCATACAAACAGGAGACCTCTCCCTACCCCAGCCTGAACACCTGCCCACAGCCTCCCACAGACACCACAGGGAGGTCACTCCTGAACTTCATCTTCACGCAGGGGAATATTCTGGAAAGTACAGGAAATGCATGACTTCAATCAAATGTGCAGTGTTTACTTCCGGACAAAAGTTTCACCTTGAAGTTCTGCATTCTTTTCAACAGAGAGCTGTAAATTACGGGGGAGGCGACAGAGGGAGAGAAAGGGATTTAGCTTCAGGAATTTGGGGTTTAGATCCTAGCTCTGAAATCTGTCTTGGGCAAGGGGCTTCACCTTTTAAAGTCTAAAAGGTATGAAGCCCTGCACAGTCCATGAGTTCGAGCCCCGTGTCGGGTTCTGTGCTGACCGCTCAGAGCCTGGTGCCTGCTTCAGATTCTGTGTCTCCCTCTCTCTCTGCCCCTCCCCATGCCACCCTCTGTTTCTCTCTCTCTGAATAAACCTTAACAATAAATGAATGAATGAGTGAATGAGTAAATAAATAAATAAATAAATAAATAAATAAAAAGAAGGTTTGAAGCCCAAGTTTTCTGGAGAAGAATTAAGGTCTAATTTTCTTCATGTATTAAAAGAAAACTACAAAAACAATTCTTAGCTCCACAAGCTTATAGTACTAATTTTAAGAGCAGATATCTGTGGAAGGACCTCGTTCCTTTGCTCACTGACCATTCAGTGACTACACTGTGACAAATTCAGCACTCGGCCCCGGAGTTAGGAAAATATGCATCAGGCCTAGAAACAAAAATCCATCAACACGACGCAATACGTTCGGCCAGGGGGTTGTGTTTTTATTTAACAAACACGTATGTGGTATTTATTTTGTGCTAGGCACTGTCCTAAATACTTTACAAGTATTAACTCCTCTCATTAAAGAGAAAACCTTGGCAGTGAAACGTTCACAAGATTAAGGAGATTAAGGAAGTGAGTCTCTGAGACAAACTGCTTAGACTTAAGGCCGTTCTTTTGTTTCATAAATACTTAGAGAAGGCCTTCAACGAAGTGGGTACATATATCCCAATCTAAAATGGGGCGGCTGCAGTCTGGTCCTACTCAAGTGGGGCTGTTTTTGTGGGCCCTCCTGTGTTCACTAACTCATTACTGCATTCCCATGGAGACTGGGCATCCCAGGAAGGAGTTCTTAGAGCCAGGCAGAGGTTTCTTTCCTATCCTTATTCCTTAAAATGTGACCAACCTTGTGTGCCAGGCTACAGCCAGTAATGTGGAGAAGAAAGGCAAAAGAAATATAGATAAAATTAAATTTCCTTACAACTTGCAGCTCATTGGGGCATCTTGGTGGCTCAGTTGGTTAAGCATCCGATTTTGGCTCAGGTCACAATCTCACCGTTCAGGAGTTCGAGCCCCACATTGGGCTCTGTGCTGAGAGCCTGGAGACTGCTTCGTATTCTGTTTCTCCCTCCCTCTCTCTCTCTCTCTCTCTCTCTCTCTGCCCCTCCCCCTCTTGCACCCTGTCTCTCTCTCTCTCTCTTTCTCCTCTCTCTCTCAAAAATAAATAAACATTGGGGCACTTGGGTGGCTCAACCGGTTAAGTGCCCGACTTTGGCTCAGGTCATGATCTCACCGTTTATGAGTTCAAGCCCCACATCAGGCTCTGTGCTGACAGCTCAGAGCCTGGAGCCTGCCTCAGACTCTGTGTCTCCTCTCTCTCTGCCCCTCCCCTGCTCACGCTATGTTTATCTCTCTCAAAAGTAAATATAAAAAGATTTTTTTTAATAAATAAAGAGAATCATATTTTTTTTAAAAAAAGAAAGGATAGGTTTCTTGGGGAAGGGTGGAAGGAGTGACCATAAAAATGCCAAATCGCTGAGACAATAGCAAGAGGAGGAAATAAGTTAGTGACAGGAAAAAACCTGGAAGGCTGAGATCTTATCTCCTAAGACTGAAAGTTGGGGGCTGATGTTTGGAGTAAGATGGGAATGCCTAGCAGGTGCTCAATTAATGTCACTTTCTTTCTGACTTCTTCATATTACCTCATAGGTGCATAATCACTACGAGGAAGTTAGTTTGTACTTCCTAGGAAGAATGAAGAGATTCTAAACCTAGAAACCGGTAAAGCGCTGGGTAATTTTTTTTCTTTTCTTTTTATTTATTTGGGGGGGGGGGGGAGGGAGAGAGTACAGGAGCTCAAGCACCAGCAGGGGAGGAGCAGGGAGAGACAGAATCCCAGGTGCTGTCAGCGTGGAGTGGAGCCCGAAGAGGTCTCCAACTCGTGAGATCATGAGCCGAAATTGAGAGTCAGATGCTTAACCAACTGAGCCAGCCAGACACCCCAAGAGCTGGGTAATTTTTATGAATTTTGGGGTTTTGTGGGCTTTGGGAAGTTGGTGAACCTTTACACATAGCAGGTACATACAACCGAAGCGTAAGTTTCATGAAATAGCTTTTCCAGCCGGTGGTAAAAAAAAAAAAAAAGTCTGCTCACTTAGAATCCACTACAGGGCCTTGATTTTGAAAACCTTAGCCCCAGGGCTGCACCAGGGCACAGTGATTGAGAGTGAGCTGGCTGGAAATTCCACCGGTTTACATTCAAATGGGAGCCCCGCCACTTAGAGCTATGTGATGGGGGTCAGTTAATCAACCTTTCCAAACCTTTAGTTCCTCAATTGTAAAACAGGAATAAGCTACTTCATTGGGCTTTTGTGGCAATGAGAGAATAAGCGCTCACAATTACTTTCATTAGTCTGATTCTGGGTTTACGAAAGCCCCTAAGGTTTCCAAAATTGTCCAGCCCAGTACCCAAACAACATTAGTCATTCCATACATTTGTATATTAAAGCTTCCCTAGCTGAAAGCCTCCATTCGTTTTCCATCACCTGTGTGCCCTATGGACCAAAGCTTAGCCCTCTGAATGTGGCACCTAAGGCCAGTACAGCCACCTCATCTTTGGTCCCTGTCCTCACCTCTCTGAAGAGCCTAGTCCCCAAATTCGATGTCCCTTGATTCTGGAACAACACCCTCAGATGTGTCTTTGTCTCAGATCATGCAGTCTTCTTTTGAAATGCTTCTCTTTTATTTTTGCCTACACGACACCTACAGGCCTCAAGATCAAGCTCAAGGGTCAGCTTCTGTGTATTCTAGCCTTTCCTGGCTCCCTGTGTAGAATCACTGACTTCCTCCAGCAAGCCTCAGCCCTTTGAGCAAATCTCCATCATAGCACTTAGTACATTCAGGTAGGGCTGACTCCTGAGAACTTTTCTATCCTTTCCCCCAAATCCTGCCCCATTATTATTATTATTATTATTATTATTATTATTATTTTAGAAGATTTTATTTGTAAGTAATCTCTACACCCAACATGAGACTTGAACTCACAACTCCAAGATCAAGAGTCACATGCTCTACCAACTAAGTCAGCCAGGAGCGCACCCCCCCCCCTTCCCATTAATTAATGGAAAGAAAAAAGCGGGGGGAGACAACCAAGGTAAGTAGTTAACATCTTTGGAAAGCAGACATTATACAACTCCATAATAATCTGACTATAATTAAATAACCATGACCTAATATAAGCATTTTACACTCATTTATGACACAGGTTGGGGATCAGTTACAGCCTTGCAGTTTGTCTCCATTTTTTCAGACATACATTTAATCTTAGATACTTGTGTCTCTTTGTTTTGTTGATTTTTTTTTTTAGTTTAAAATAGTTTTATAAGGATATGTGATAACATACGACTGTTCACGCCACCAAATTTTGATCATAGAGCTTATTTTGTTTGGCAGCAGCGGGCAGGTTTCCAAATAGTCATCATTTTTCCCTGGTCTGCACAGGCGTCTCATTAGCTGCCTTCTGCTTTTGTTGCATTATCTCAGAGTCCCTCGGCTTTCCCTGAGAGGTAGTCAAGCTATCCTCTTTTTGATGAGGGAGCCTAAGGCCAGCTGACACCCCGCAACCCCCTTCCCCCGCCCCAGGTGGGACTTGTGTGACATTCCTCAGGCACTCCAGGCAGCCCAAGAACAAAGGAAAGAGAAAAACCAATGGTTGACTGATAGAGATCACAGTTAGCCAGGATAGGAGTCTCCCATCACTTTACAAAAGTCTTAGTAAATTACAAGAAAAAAGCAATCTTATCAATAGCCTAATCTCCAGAAACCCATAGACTCAGTTTCCCGGAGCCCCAACATCACCCTCCCCTCCAAAGTGCCGCGGGGAACAAAGGCAAGAAAAAAAATGGTAAATAAAATTAAGTTTCTTTAGAACCTGCAGCCCACTGACAAATACTTGAGACAGGCAGAGTAAAACATTCCTCCAGGAACTCTCAGTTTTAATAAAACCACCTTCTCGCCCCAAAGACCTCTCAGGAGTTCTTTCCTGGCCATCGGCACCAGACCACCGCCCACCAGTCCAAAACCACATCATTTTCTTTTTCCCTTGCTAATTTCCTGGGGTTTCTTCATGTTTTTCTGGCGGGCAAGTTCTCGCTAATTTCCGAGGGCCATGCAGACCCTGGACCGAGCCCGGAAGAGAGCTACTGGGGAGAGAGCAGCGGCCTCCCAGCTCGCTCAGCGAGGCTGTCGGTCATGCCCACCCGCAGCTCTTGAAGGCTAAGCCCCTAGGGGCGCCCTCTGCAGGGCAGACACCTCTGCTCCTCCCACAGCCCCGCCCGCCGAGGCCCTGCTTTGTTGTGGTTTTAATTCTAGGAAACCCAGAGCTGAGGCTAAGTCCTTGTTCCAGGTGTGACGGGAGAACAGTGCACATACATTTCAATCCTTTTGCAAACAGACCACAAATGAAGTACATGAATTGCAGCTGCTGTGGGGCTGTTTGTCTTCTGACATTCCTGGTGGACCCGTTCCCAGCGCATTTTTGAGAGGAGGAGGACGGTTTGTTAGGACCTGATGGAACAGATGGAGCAGCTCAGCTTTCTAGCAGGGGCTCTGCTGCGCCAGGGCCCCGCGCAGCAATCGTGCAACTGCCTTGAACGGAAATGGACGTAGGCCCCTCTCTGTGGTTTTGATAAGGGTTTTTCCTGTTCGGTATCAAAGAAAAGGGGCAGAGGGAGAAAGGATGTGCCAGAGAGGTCTGGCAGGGGAATGAGAACATCCCTGTCCTAATTTCTTTGTCTGAAAAATAGAGGGGAAAGGTCTCCATTGTGTGTCCATTGTGTGTGTGGGGGGGGAGGTGGTCACTCCGACTTTGGAAATGAACTATGTGCCCATCCCTAGAACCAGGAGGAAAGCTCCAGAGTTCTAGCGGCCACACTACCCACCTGGACTGAAATTCAAATAATCCTCAAACTGCCTACACACCCCCAAGCGTTTCCGGCACCTCTGAGCATCCTAGAGAAAAGGGGTGGAGCCAATTCGGCTCAGATTGAAACGCAAAGCTAAACTTGGGGTCTAGGTCATTGGCTAGCCTACCTTAGGCACCAACTCCGTTCCAGCCCCTCCCGGATTTTCTTTCCCACCCTCACTCTCATTCCGGACATGGTGCCAAATTTCCCCGCTACGTTTTTATTATGCCCATCGTGATATTCCAACTACCCATGGCTATAGTTTAAGCCCTTATTGTATAGCTTGAAATTGTTCAACTGACCTTGCTTCCATTCGAGTCTGCTTTAAATCAGTGCGGCGCTGCGCGGGGCCGGAGTGATCATCTGAGATGCATATATGTCCCTTTCACTCCTAACATCCTTCCAGAAACTCCATGGCATCATAGAAAAGGATCTGAGCTCCCTAGCATGGTACACAAGACCTTTTTCACGTTCTGGTCCTGCAACCTCTGCGTGCTTACGTTTTGAGCTCCTCCTGTGCTAGCTGCTTACTTTACCATTTCCCACAATATTGCAGCCTTTGCGTCTGTGCTCTTGGGAGATCCTCAGGGCAGTGCCTTCTATCAACAGTCACATCAGCTGTGACTTCTTATAGGGAGCTGCCCTTGGCCTTTCCCCCTCCTCCAACTAATTGTGGCCAGTGGCTCCTCCTTTATGTTCATCTAGAACGCTCTGCTTCTATCATGATCTATGTCAAATTGTCTCTTTACACATTTATCTCTTCAACCACCTCCTTCATGACAGAGTATGTGTATAGTGGGAATCCAGGGTTTATTCAATTTCACCTAAATTGCTTTTTGAACTTTTAGAACGTTCAACAGTGCCAGGCTTGTTCCAGCATTAATTAGGGCCCTGGCATAATTCGTTCTGTCTGGAACAATTTTCTTCCCACATTCTCCTGATTTCCCACATAGCACGTATTATAACTTCAAATTATTTATGAAGGGAACATAGCTAGCAGTTAACAGCCCAGGTACGGACATCACAGTGCCTCATTTCAAACTGCAAGATGGGTGAACTTCTGCATTTTCTCACTGTGTGTGTGTAGGTGCACATGTTGTATGTTGTTCCTTTCTTTTTTGCAAAATAGGACTAGTAATCCTGGTTACGAGGATTAAGTTAAATGAGATCATATGTGCTAAACAGACTTGAACCTGGCAAGTAGCTAATAGTGCTCTCTGCTTAAAAAAATTTTTTTTTGTTTGTTTTAAATCACGGAATGGCTGCATTGTAAGCCCCATGAAGGCAGGGACTTGGACATCTTCTTCAGTATTGTAACCCAGTGTCTACCATGGCATACGGTAGGTGCTAAATAAATCCATGTAATCTGAATGACTGAATAAATGATTGATTCTTACTTTGGAGTATGATAGGAAAAGACAGGATTCAGTAGGCAGAGAGGGAAAGGATAGGACCTGAGGTCCCTGGGGGGCTGGGGGCGGGGGGGAGGGGGGAAGCACATATTTTGGAACACCGCTGTGAGTGTCTGACCACAGCAAACTCCCCTGGGCCTAAAGTTCCTCTTAAGACTATAACTGACACCAGGGCGCCTGGGTGGCCTAGTCGGTTAAGCTCCCGACTTTGGTTCAGGTCATGATCTCGCGGTGTGTGAGTTCAAGCCCCGCGTCGGGCTCTGTGCTGACAGCTCAGAGCCTGGAACCTGCTTCAAATTCTGTGTCTCCCTCTCTCTCTGTTCTTCCCCTGCTCACGCTCTGTCTCTCTCCCAGAAATAAATAAACATTAAAAAATAAAAAAATTAAAAAAAAAAAGAACATCAGAGACACCACCCACCCCCCTCAGGATTCCCTCAGGAATTTGATAAAAGATCTAACTAAAATAAGTAGTCATAAAACATATGACCCACAAGGAATGATATGGCCATAGACCACCGCTCATACAGTGCAGTGGTGGCCATCGGGAATGGACAACCCAGCACCTAGAGCTTAGTGAGCCAGTAAGGGTGTGACCTGAGAGGGAACGAGTGGCAACCAGAACCCTATAAAACAAGGACCCTCGTCTATCGTCGCAGGCATTCACACTTTGAAATGCCCCCTCTCTGGAAAGAGAGCTTCCATACTATTCTTACTCTCTGATCTTCCACTCTAATAAACTTTTGCCTGCTGCTCATTCTGCCTCCCCCTCTTCATTCTTCCAAGTGGTGAGACAACGAATCCCGGATACTGAGGGAAAAAATCCTGCGACAGGAGTATGAATTGAAGACAAGTAGGGAACTGTCCCTGCTTAAAACGTCTCTAAAAGCCCTGCTTGAATCAACAATTAACTTCTAAGCCTTATATTCACTTGGCTACATAAACATGCAACCTTTCTTTTTCTTAAATGAAAACTAGTGGCTAAAAAGTTAGATGAGCGGAGTTTTTTATCTTTTTAATTTTTATTAGCAGACATGGCTCTTATTTGCTTCATGCAGAACTGAGACTATCATGTCTATGATTGACTAAGACCCTGTTGGAATCAATATGCTCAGGTTAAGGTGACCTTGCTCTCCAGAGAACAGAGAGACTCAGGACGATGTACTATGAGAACAAAATGACAAAGTGATGTAGGAGCTAAAATCCAACAGTTACCTTGGATTTTTTTTTTTTTTTTTTTTTTTTTTTTTTTTTTTTTTTTAGTGAAAATCTTAGCTTTGGGGCACCTGGGTGGCTCAGTCAGTTGAGCATCAAACTCTTGATTTCAGCTCAGATTATGATCCCAGGGTCACGGAATCGAGCCCCGTTGTGGGACTCTGCTGAGTGCTCCCTCTGCCCTTCTCCCCTGCTTGCACGCTCTCTCTCTCTAAAAAAAAAAAAATTTCTTTAAGAGTGCCTGGGTGGCTCAGTAGGTTAAGGGTCTGGCTGCTTATGCTCAGGTCATGATCTCATGGCTCCTGTGTTTGAGCCCAGGGTCGGGCTCTGTGCTGACAGCTCAGAGCCTGGAGCCTGCTTCGGATTCTGTGTCTCCCTCTCTGCCCCTCCCCTGCTCTCACGTGTGTGTGTGTGTGTGTGTGTGTGTGTGAGCGCGCACGTGCACTCTCTCTCAAAAATAAACATTAAAAAATTTATAAAAAATAATAAAAACCTTAGCTTCCCCCAGCACAAACCATGGTATGAAATCAGCGGTATAGACAGAGGAGAAGAAAGGACACCTTTCACTTTTTAGTAGGGCAAGAGGTAAATTTCTGAAAAGGACAAAAAGTCTAAAAAGTCAGCTTCCCTGGTATTTTGTGTGATGTTTTTAAATCACAAAACTTTCGACCAACAGATTTTTATTTATTTATTTATTTATTCTAGATTTTGTTTTTTAAGCAATCTTTACACCCAATGCAGGGCTTAATGTCACAACCCCGAGATCAAGAGTTGCACACTTCACCAATGGAGCCAGCCCAGGAGGCCCTCAACCCAAAGAATTTTTAAAAGTCAGTGGATAAATGGAATAGGAAGAGTTACGCTAGAAAAGCCAGGTGGAGGAAAGGTACAGAGGCTGAATGCAGCCAAGTCAGACAGGATAATACAGTAGCTAACTTAGTTCTCGCTCGGTAGAGACCAGCCCAGCGGATCATTGGGAGCAAAGCACTCACTACAAGCTCTGTTGACACTGCCCCAAAAGCACAGAAACACCAACGGACCTCCCATCCTGAGCACCGAAGACCCAGGGTGAGTTCCTTCATTTTTCCAACTCCAGAACCCATATCAATTCTTCTGCTGGCCAATTATTGAAGTGTTAACATTTTCAGTCCCGTCCTGCATCATATGTGGTTTGTCGTATTATATACAATCTCTGAGCTTGCGAGTCATGGCTTTGTGCAAAACTTAAATGTAGGCAGGTGGTAATGGTTTCAGAGGATGGGGAGGAGCAGGCTTCCTAGTACAGATTTGGGGTTCTGGCCACTTGGCTAGGGAGTCAAGCTACCGTATCTTAGCTCCCTTCTTAGGAAAGACACTAATACTGCAGATTCCCTCCTCGGGCAAATGATAGGTGGCTTCCTAGGAGTGTTTGCTTGCCCAAAGAGCACAGACTCTCTTAAGACCCAAATACCTTTTCTTATTTATAATGTTTGTATCTGGAGTCTTTCAACTATAAGCCAGATGGAAGAAACAGAAAACTGGAGGACTGAGGGAAGGCGACTGTAGGAGGGTGGGGAGGGGAGCCGGGGGAGGCGAGGGGTCTGGCCAGTTGTACACTCACCACTTTTTGGTTCCCTTTGTTGTCGGTGAGCAGCCATTCGATATCCAGCGTGTCTTTTTCCGGAAGCCCCAGTTGATGGTGACAGGGCAAGGTGACCCTTTCCTCTGCCACTCTCTTGATCTCAGTGTGAGTCCCCAAGGTTCCAACATAGTAGGACACTGGAAAAGAAGAGCCTCTAGTGAGTAATGCAGAAACTGGGTAGCAACGTATAGGAAGCAAGTATTACAAATAATAATTATTGGATGTTCCTGCAGGCAAGGGGCAAATCAAGGTGTCCGAAGAATCCTAGACCAGAAGCACCGGAAATCCTGGAATCGGACGGTGGTTCCTCCATTAACTGAATTCATTGTATCTTCCATGGCCCCCCAGATTACACTCTTACCTACCTTATTGGTTTTTTATGAGTGATGAAATGACTCAGGTCAACAACTGTGTGATCTGGACCTTCTCTCCCTTACTAGCAGAGGCTTCCTTAAGAACAGAGACCGAAGGAGAAAGGCAGGGGTTGGCATCCTCCCCAGAACAGGCTCTAGGTACCACTTTCCCTCCTTGAGCCATCTTAGAGACAGGTGATCCCCCCACAGACCTACCGGGAGTGCAGGATGCCTCAGAGAATAAGTGGGCTCTTATAGGCAGTTACTACTTCCTTTAGGGACACTCATTCTCTTAACCCCAACTTCTATCTTCCATTCTTTATAGTTTCACACCACATGGCTTCAAAATATAGAGGCAACCCTTCCTATCCAAAGTGAAATTCCAAGTTCCCACATTTGGATCCCGTCCCTCCACCCATCCAGTATTCCTTTGGCCACCGGGATTTCGGTTCCATTTTTGACTTTCTTTACCTCTAATTTTCATCTTTTTAAAAATATTTTTTAAGTGTTTATTTATTTTTAAGAGAGACAGAACGTGAGCGGGGAAGGGGCAGAGAGAGAGGGAGACACAGAATCCAAAGCAGGCTCCAGGCTCTGAGCTGTCAGCCCAGAGTCCGATGCGGGGCTTGAACTCATGAGCTGTGAGATTATGACCTGAGCCAAGGTTGGACGCCTAACCGACCGAGCCACCCAGGCGCCCCTAATTTCCATCTTGTTCCAGGAACGGTATTCCATCAGCAACTCTGGGTTCCAAAGCTCACCTTCTCTCCTTCCTATTAATCTCAGACATTGTTGGCCATTAAATCCACAGAATTAAAGAACTTCCCCTGGACTCTAGGTGTGATGTGTCTGGCGTTAAGGTGGGCTGTAAGGTCCTCCTTTGTCCCCTTACACAGTGACCAAGAAGCTCAGCGTGAAAATGGTCTCTTTCTCTTTCTAGTCACTTACAATGTCCCCGTGCCTCATTCACAATGTAACAGAATCATACAACCTCCGAGTTGCAATAGCCCCCAGCGTCAGGGTTTCTACGAAGTCCCCTTTCCGGGGGAGAACTCACTCTGCCAGTTCAGAGAGTTTTAAGCACTAAGCATCAAGGATCATGACTTAACGGAAGCATGTAAGCTACCTTTTCTATTCTGTGTTCATTTCCCAAGATAGATTAGCAGTAACTCTGTGGGAAGGAAAAGAGCCTGAAAGAAGGAAGAAGGGGGCAGGAGAGACTGTAGTTCCCTCTCCGGGGAGGCAGACTGGTCTGAGGTGGCAGGGCGGGACCCCCAGAGGCATCCACCCTGGAGAAGCAGCAGGTGGATTCCCAAGCTCGGAGGCAAAGAAAGGAGACCACAGAAACCCGTTGGGCCTAAGAAGGGGCCTTCAGAACCAACGGGATAAGCCCCTTCCGGAGTCTTACTGACGCTCCCAGTAAGGTTTCTGTTCTTTCCGTTTAGAACTTAAACCGCATTGAGGGTGGCCGCGGTTTTGTGAGCCCTTTGTGTGCCTTGGCTGAACGCTGAGCGCTCAACCCCATGAAGAGAAGCGTTGTTATCCGCCTCTAGGGATGAAACAGGAAGAGGAGGTCAGCACTTTGCTCAAGGTCACGCCGCTAAAGGTGCCAGATCGGGGGCTCGACCCCAGATCTGTCTCGCGGCAAAGCTCACGCCCTGACGGCCATTCTGTGCCGCGTCCGCCCTGTGTCGTATGCGGCTTCCCGGACACCCGGTTCTCCCATTAGCCTCTAGGCTCCTCGAGGTTAGGTACCATCCATCGCTACGTTCTCAATGCACTCGGCTCAGGGTCTCTCACGTCGCAGGTGCTCACTAAATAGTTGTTGGACTGACTCGAGTGTAACCTGTGTACTCCTTTCACCCTGAGCGAACTGAGGCCCAGGGATAAAGGAGTCGCCCTGAGGTCCTACAAATCACTTAAAGGCAGAAATAGCCCGTACAAAACCCATCCTCCCCCTGTCCCGGGAAAGCACACTTCCTGTAGAGCAGCAGGGAGATTAGCCCAAGAAGGAGTTCCGCCTTCTCCCCCTGCTCACTTTCCCCTGGACACAACAGTGATCAAATGAAACCAGCATCCCACAGCCCTGGCAAAGCTAGAGAACCCAGCACCGATCTGGTGCATACAGTAGGCGCTATACGTTAAATACAGGCCAAGAAACAACCAGGCAAGTTGCCGATTGGAGCCACTAGAGGGACTCAGAGGCTCAGATTTGGTTGCTGTCCCCAAAGGAAAGGAACAAAGCGGAGGGTGCCAAGTTCTATTTATACCATATCCAGAATTAAATACAGCAGGGCAGGGAGGCGGCCAGCCAGCGGATACAAATGACTCCACCAAGGCAGGGAATCTCAGACTTCAGGGGTTCGCTGGGACCCCTGCAAATTTCCCAAATTGCTCCTTCTGTGCTCCCCGCCCCCCCCTCCCCTGTGGCCGATGGCCTGAACACACAGGTGCCTGGGCTCTATTTATAATTCTCAGGCTTGGCAGTGTGTAAGGGGACGGCCAAGCATGGGTCTGTCCACTGCCTGGTGGGTGAGTGGGAAAAGCCAGCCGTGGGCTCCCGGGCATCAAAGGTTTCATCTTCATCGAGAAAGACCGTAGGAGGGGCGCCTGGGTGGCTCAGTCGGTTGGGCAGCCGACTTCGGCTCAGGTCATGATCTCGCGGTCCGTGGGTTCGAGCCCCGTGTCGGGCTCTGTGCTGACGGCTCGGAGCCTGGAGCCTGTTTCAGATTCTGTGTCTCTCTCTCTCTCTCTCTCTCTCTCTCTCTCTCTCTGTCCCTCCCCTGCTCACACTTTGTGTGTGTGTGTGTCTCTCTCTCTCAAAACTAAACATTAAGAAAAAATTATAAGTCTTAAAAAAAAAAAAAAAAAAGAAAGACCTTAAGAGATCATCAAAACCTAACTTAGGAGGAAACCACAACCCAGAGAATTGAAATGTTAAGTCACAGAGTTAGTGGCAGATACAGCTGATCTGGAACAAAGCAGGGTTAGGGACATCGGTGCCCCTCGCAGTCCAAAATCCACGTATAACTTTTGCCTCCCCCAAAACTTAACCACTTGCCGCCTACCGTTGACGGAAATCTTTACCGACAACACAATCATTTAACACATAGTCTACATGTTATGCGTATTATACGCTATATTCTTGCAATAAAGTCAGCTGGGGAAAAAGAAAGTACTAAGAAAATCACAGAGAAAACACTTGCACACTACTGTACTGTCAGAAATCCACATAGAAGTGGATCCACACGATTCAAACCGGTGTTGTTCAAGGGTCAACGGAAGTCTCCACTGGGTGTCTGGGACACTCGTGGTAGTTGGTGGCGGGGAGGTGCTGGAAGGCAGCAGGGGTGCAAATCTTCTTTGTGTGCCCGTGCAAGAGGCAGTCATGGAAGCCTTGGGCTCTCCCTGAGGGAAGGCTTCTGCGTGCAACTCAGGCACTTACCACAGGACCTTTGGGAGCCTGAGCTTGGGAGAATTAGCCTCTCTGAACCTCAGTGTTCTCATCTGCAAAATGGGAATTAACCAAGACACTGGAGGTAAGGCACCCAGCAGTGTGATGGCACATGGGAGTCTCCCCCCCCCCCCCACCAAAACGTCAGTTCCCTTCCCCTACTTTCCTCTACTAGAAGGAGGATTTTTGTTTTCTCTTTGTTTTTAATGTTTATTTATTTTTGAGAGAGAGGGCACAAGCGGGAGAGGGGTAGAGAGACAGAGAGGGAGACAGAGAATCCAAAGCAGGCTCCAGGTTCTGAGCTTTCAGTGCAGGGCCCGATGTGGGGCTAGAACTCGTGAACTGTGAGACCCTGACCTGAGCCGAAGTCAGACACTTAACTGACTGAGCCACCCAGGTCCTCCAGGATTTCTGTTTTATCTTTTCCTCAGATGATAGCTGCCCACCTTTGGCTAAGATGAGTTTAAGGTTTTATTCTCTAACGGGCATTTATATTTACTAAAGATTCTCTTTAAAAAAATTTTTTTTAATTTTATTTGTTTATGAGAGATAGAGACAGCACGAGTGGGCAAGGGGCAGAGAGCGAGGGAGACACAGAATCCGAAGCAGGCTCCAGGCTCTGAACTGTTAGCACAGAGCCCGACGTGGGGCTCGAACTCACAAACCATGAGATCACGACCTGAGCTGAAGTCGGATACTTAACCGACTGAGCCACCCAGGCGCCCCCTAAAGATTCTCTTGAACCTCCTTTAAAGAGATGGGGCAGGGGTAACGTTTGGTTTTTCAGCATAAATACTTTTATATAACTGAGGGACATAAGATATCTGTTTCGAAGGTGAATCCGCTGAGGAGATAATAGTAAATTTTAAAAAGGAGGTTTCTATAACCAGTTGACTGTTCCATTCACACGAAAACAGACAGAATCTGAGCCTTTAACCACTTTTATGCTCAGAGAGCCAGCATCGTTTCTGCTGTCAGGTAGACAGATGTCTTGGACGATCCATTCAAGCAGGTTCATGCAGTCCAACCACACGAAGCCTATATTCCTCACACGCTTGTGTCCCATCACATATGGAGGCCATATTTCTGGATCAAACCAATGACATACAGACAATTCTGTCAGCTTGGGCAGACGCGGCAAGAGCAAGAACTTGGCGAACTTTCTCGAAGGGCTCCTCTAGAGCTGCTCGTACCCATCTTGCTCTCACGGATTCAAGGAGGCAAAAGACCAGGAGAGCTTTTCACAGCAACCAGGATGCTGCATTTAAAGTATCTACTTCTCTCTTATTTCCCTAACGGAGAATTCTTCAGTTTCTCAAGTACTCCCTGATGCCCACGGGGTGCAAGGTGCCCTAGGACCTCATGGTTAAGTCTGCACGCTCACTCCCCGCCAAGGATGGACCCTCCAGCACTTGTCGTCGACACAGGCACCCAAGGCTCCCTGGCGCCTCCACCTAGGAGAGGCCACAGTGATTGGTGCACAGGTCAACGATAGATAGGTGCTTTTTTTTGTAAGACTTGAGCTATTTACCAGGCTGTGTAGACACGCAGTTTGCAAGTAACAAAGTTAGAGAGCGGCAGTTAGAGTCACTCCCTGATGTCGGGTACAGGAGCTGTGACCTCACCCCGTTCCATGTACAGTGGGGCCCCCACCAATGGGCTTCTGGGGTGGGTAACGCCTCCTTCCACTAGGGATCGTATTTTTCTCAATGGGCCTGTTCGCTTACCTGAATGGGAAGAGAATTTTCTTGTGTTTCCCTTCACATGTTCCAGAAAGCCTCATGAGAATCAAAATCATCAAATGTCCGTCAGGAAAATAAAAAGGACTTGGGATATTTTTAAATCAACTTCTCTTGTGTTATAGATCCAGAAACTGAGGCTCAGAGAGAAGTGACTCACCCAAAGGCCTCCTGATTTCTAGACTGACATACATACAATTCTGTGTGTGTGTGTGTGTGTGTGTGTGTGTGTGTGTGTGTGTGTGTGTGTTTGCAGGCATGCGCCTTCCTGGCTGTTTCTGGAACACTATGTACAATTCAAGAGACCGCATGATGTAATAGAAAGAGCATAAACTTTGGAGTCAGATCAACAGGGACTTAAACAGTACCCATAAGTCCAATTAATTTCCTGACCACTCTAGGTCATTTTTCCTCCCTGCGAAACGAGAAGAAAAACATCAACCTGGAAAGACTGTTGTAGGATTATATATGATGTATGTAAAGTGCCTAGCACAGATACACGGTATACAGTAACCAGTCACACATGGTAATTATTATTATTCATAATTCTACAACTGTACTTCAAAAGGCAAGAAAAACCAGAAGAACATGCTGAGGAGATAAAGCAGGATGGTGAGGAGTTTGGAAGTCATTTTGCTGGATAACTGTTAGTATTTGGCCGTATTTGCTTTGTCTCTCTCTCTCTATATGTGTATTTTTTGCCGCACTGGTTGAAAGTAAGTCGCAGATAGCAGAACATTTAACCTCTAAATGTTTCAGCAAGCACCTCTGAAAACTAAGGGCATTCTCAGGGCGTCTAGGTGGCTCAGTTGGTTAAGCGTCCGGCTCTTGATTTCAGCTCGGGTCGTGATCTCATGGTTTGTGAGTTCAAGCCCCGAGTCAGGTGCTGCACTGCCATCATGGAGCCTGCTTGGGATTCTCTCTCTCTCTCTCTCTCTCTCTCTCTCTCTCTGCCCCTCCCCAGCTTGCACACACACTCACTCTCTAAATAAACACCAAAAAACAAAAACAAAAAAAACCCAACAAAGGGCATTCTTCTACACAGCAATAATATCACACCTAAGAAAGTTAGTAATACTATATGGAAGCTCATTAATTTTTTTTTAAGGTTTTTTATTTTTAAGTAATCTCTTCTACACCAAACATGGGGCTCAAACTTACAACCCTGCGATGAAGTCACGTGCTCTACTGATTGTGCCAGCCAGGCGCCCCTGGAAGATCGTTTCTGACAAGAGTGGGTGAAGGAGGCTCTGGTGATAAGTGGGATTGAGATAGTTCTGGAAAGACAGACATGCTTCTCCTGCGCAGCCCGGAGGTGGTGTAGGGGCAACTTGAACAGAAGGCAGCACGGTCTTCTCCTGTCCCCTCCTTCAAGCTCCCTCACTGACAACTAGAGAAGTCTCTCTTCTATATATTTTGCCTTCCCAACCTACTCCCAGTTCCACCCCAGAATCTCTCGGGCCATTTCCCTTTATGAGGTCTTCGGAAAAGGAAAACCACATTCACTGTGACCTATTAAGCAACTGATATGCTCTCATGTCTTCTCAAACACAAACATATATTTGATATTTAGAGAAAGCCTACAGCCAACTCAGTGAGGCTTGTGGGTCATCAGTGGAATTTCAGGCATCTGAAAGTGCAGGTGACTTCTTACTTGTGTCCCTCCAGAGGCGACTGTTTGTTCTTGAAGTCCCTAAAATTCGTGGTGTGCGTGTGCAAGGACCCAGGTGGCAGCCTGAGAGGTGGGCTCGGGTCAGGGGGCCAGATATTGAACTTCCTCCCCCTCTCCCGTCTGTGGGTTGGTTTGGGGGATGAAAAGAGAGAAAGGGAGAAGGAAGAGGAAGGAAGAGGGAACAGGAAGATGGAGTGGGGGAGGGGTGAGTGAAGAAGGAGCCTAAGAGCCTGAGCTAGTGGGGGAAGGTCAGAGGAAGAGGGGAACGGAGAGCCTCACACTACAGAAGGCAATTGAAGACATCTTCAGACTAAACACAGATGGATTAAAAGTGATCACCTCCCTTGGGGCGCCTGGGTGGCTCAGTCGGTTGAGCGTCCGACTCTTGATTTCAGCTTGGGTCATGATCCCAGGGTTGTGGGATCCAGCTCCACACTGGGCTCCACACTGAGTGTAAAGCCTGCTTAAGATTTTCTCTCTCTCCCTCTGCCCCTCTCCCCTGCTCATGTGCTTTCTCTCTCTCTAAAATAAAATAAAATAAAATAAAATAAAATAAAATAAAATAAAATGATATATAATTATCTTGGGGCACCTGGGTGGCTCAGTCGGTTAAGCATCTGGCTCTTGGTTTTGGCTCAGGTCATGATCTCATGGCCGTGAGCCTGCTTGAGACTCTCTCTCTCTCTCTCTCTCTCTCTCTCTCTCTCTTTTTCTCATGCGTGTGCGTGCTTGGCACCCGCTCCCCTGCTCCGCTCTCTCTCTCTCAAATAATAAATTTAAAAAAGATATATAATTATCTTGCTAGCTGGGATCCTGAGCCAAAAGTGAGATGACATTTAATAGAGACAAACGTTAGAAGTTACAGCTAGACGCAAGCCCAGAGCAGGAAGGCCAGGGGACCTGGGCGGCTACAAGATTTATAGTGACCACCAGTGTGAGATGGCTGCGGAGAAAACTGACAAGAGTCTGGGCTGCATTGACAGAGGTCTGAGGTCCCAAATATGGGGTGGCACACTTCCATCGTATTCGATGCTAGCCAGAGGAGGGGGTCTGAAAAACATATCCAATGAGTAAGGGTTGACACAATTATAGGGGAAAACTTAGGAAGATGGGAGGCTAAGGGACCGCACAGTACCTACCTTCCAACATTTAAAAGGCTGCAAAACAAGTATTGTTACTTGTCGGGTGTTCTTCTAGAAGGTAGGATTGGGTCCAGATGGCATAATAGCTCGGACCATAAAATGATAGACTGGGAGATCTCCAACACCTCTTTCCAGTTCTCAAATGATATGGTTTTCTTACAAAAGACTTATTCCATTTCAGCTTCCTATGTTGACAGACTTTCTAACAGTCCTGTCTGACAGGAGAATGAGCTGTATAATTTGTTTGTTTGTTTGTTTGTTTGTTTACTTATGTGTGTTTATTTTTGAGAGACAGAGAGAACAAGTGGGGGAGGGGCAGAGAGAGAGAGAGACAGAGAGAGAGAGAGAATTCCAAGCAGGCTCTGCACTGTCAGCACAGAGCCAGATGCAGGGCTCAAACTCACTAACCGTGAGATCGCGACCTGAGCCAAAACCAAGAGTCAGACGATTCACCAACTGAGCCCCCCAGGCACCCCCCTTATTTCGTGGATTTTCCATTACCGGCATCATTCAAGTTGGGGATGCGGCAGGGGCTATAAGAGGGATCCTTATACATGGATGTTGAATCAACATCAAAGTCCTTTCTAACTATAATATTGTATGAAGTATTAATTGATACATCAATATCCAAGGCACTGTCCTACCTGAATGGGATGCAAAGTATAAGATAAAATGTATCCTATGGTCAGTATAGTGTGTTTTGTCACCATCAATCATCTCTTATGCAATTTACACAAATGATCTAGTTTGGTTTCATTGTTCTCATTGCTTTTAAGGATTGTTGAGGTGCTTTTTGAAAGAATTCAAGGGAACTGACCCGGGCAGTTACATTTCTTTCCTATCTGTGGACGTTTAAATCCACAAGGGGGCAGAATTTACTTAGAGAGGCTTAGCCATGCCTCCTCTTTAATGCAGTTCTTCTATTAGCAAGAAGGATGATAATTGACAAAGAATTATAGATGACCTTGGATTTAAGCTTGCTAAGCGCTTTGTTGCCACTTGTGATTATATACTAAATTTCAAACGATGCACATTTAGTCTTCAAGGGCAACAGGAATCAGAAAATATGGTCAGACGTTTGAGAGGAACCTTATCAAGGAAAGAGAAGCATATACTATTTTAGTAGCTTAAGTTCACGATTTTAACTTTTTCCAACTGAAACGGATGTTTACCTTGAGATCAAAAACCTTATTTTACTTGTAGAATTTATTATGAAGCAAATCGATTACTCAGGCGCTGTGAAGTATTGTTTTAGCAGAGAGTCAATAAGAAAAGACAAAGGGAAGGAACAAAAATCCATCACAGACGGCTTAGAAGGACTGAGGAATCAGCAAAAGAAATCTCAAGGTCTTTTCAGTCTTGAAGTATAGTCTTTGTTCTAGGCCGGCATCGTACTGAATTACAAAATCCTGGAATGTCCTGGCTATACGTAATCCACGATCTCAAGTTTGGGAAGGGCTGCAGAAGGTCATTGTCTTGCCTTCCGGACAATCTCATATTTAAAACCAGTCTGCTGAAACGTATCAGATAGTTCATGTTCCCTTATTATCATTGAGAATCTGAAATCGTAGCAAAACTGTTCCAAGATATTGATATCTGTTAGGATCAAATTTTTTAGTATTGTACAATCAGGAGATGCTTAGGGATATTGACTTCTATGTCGTAGGATAATCAGCGATACTGACTTCTATGGAGTGTCCTTAAACAAACACCTTATCCTCAATGCTTCAGATTCTGGGTGCCCCAAAAAGAAACATTGACAAAATGGTGGGTAACCAGAGGGGAGTAGCTAGAAGTTCACCTTTGCTGGACGAATATGAGTGGCATTCCTGCTACCCTACTGGATGCTGCTGGAAACAAAGATCAATGTCATTGTCTTTGTCTATAAAGAGATCACGATAATAAAGAAACAAAACAGGTATTCAACAAACCCAGTTCAGGACGGTGTGTGATCAATATCAACGTGACGGTCAGGAAGTGGTAAGGGAATTAAGAAGAGGAAGATCACCAAGGTGATCAGGGATGGCTTCATAGAAGAGGAAGTATTTCACCTGGGCCTTGAAGGATTATTAGTGAATGTGCTGCCGAAGGGAGCACTGGACCCTGAAGAACAGATTGGAATTTTAGCAGTGATAAATGAGGGGATGGCATTCCAAAGACTGAAAATGGCAGCCTGACTGCTTAGGAAACCAGTTGCAAAGCTGACCTCAGTACTTGACAGACTGGAACATCACCGTGGACCCTTGGTCTTGACAAGTTCCCACAGAATGGGCAGTAATATCACATAAACGGCATGTGAGCTGTGTCACAGTCCTACAGACTGGGGGTTGACTTTGTTGACTGTGCAAGAGTTTTATCCTGATACCTCTAGCAACAATTGTCAGAGAAAGGATACTGACCTGGTCCACAGGGATCAATCACCCTGCTGCTCAGAAATACACTTGTTATCCCTCGGAATTCTGTTCTTGGAAACACGCTAGTCCATTTTCCATGCACGTATTCGTTTTTGTGCATGTAGGAAAACCTGTGCAGAGAACCCTACAAGCATGTCTGTGTCCGTACACAGATCAGACAAGAATGTGAGCCTTTTGATTCTGAGACTCTGAGAACTAGATCCCTCACTAACCTATTTCATCGACATGTCTATTTATAGCCTCTGTCTCATTTCAAATGCTAAGTCTCTTTCTAAGTCTAAATCTTTTATTACCTTCGGCAGAGATTTGAACAGAGGGAGGAAATTAAAAACAGACACAGTCTTACAGTTGAAAATGCAATGGTCAGTTGTTAGGGATTCGTGGCAATAGAAAATTGAGATTACGCTGATAAAAATCCACTGATAAATTAAAGCAGCAATTCAGCCATTATCTATCCCATCTACCTTCCTATAAAAATTAATAACAAAGAGAAGATGATCTCAAAGGGAAGATCTCTTTCTCCCTCAGTCACCTTCTCTAGGGATAGAGAGGAGAGTCATGAAACTTTGAAAATGAATAAAGAAAAAATGTCAGCCAAAATGGAGTTGGGAAGTTCTGAAGGGACGTGCTTATGCAGGTACCACTCCTCAAAACCTACTTTACATACCCCAGCAGGAAGAAGGAAGGTTTTCTTTTTGCCTGGCAACAACTCAGCTAATGAGAACCACTGCAACTCAGCCAATGAGAAGTCACCAAAACCCCAAATTCTTGCTCTGGTCCAATGGACTTTCATTTAAAACAGCCCCTCCCAACTTCCTCCTTTCCTCTAGAAAAGGATATTCTTCTCCTTTGTTGTCTGGACTTGCCTATGGTTCACCATGCTTTGCATGTCCCAAATTGCAATTCCTCTGCTATTCCTTGATTAACTCATCTTGCTGATAAACTCACTGGTTATTTTCTTTTCAAGGTTCACAAAACAAACAAAAAGAATCAAGCAAGCTGTATTTTCTACTCACAGGCAAATCATTTCCTACATGAGACAAAATGATAGATAATACACATTCGCCATCCAGTATATTTTAAAACCCCTCTATGGAAACATTTCTTAACAATAGCTAGCAATTTTTGAATGCTTATTATGGGCAAGGCATTGTGCTACTTGATTTCTATTCATTTCCATTTTAAAAAAATTTGTAATGTTTATTCATTTTTGAGAGAGAGACAGAGACAGAACATGAACAGGGGAGGGACAGAGAGAAAGGGAGACACAGAATCCTAAGCAGGCTCCAGGCTCTGAGCTGTCAGCACAGAGCCCGGCACGGGGTTTGAACCCACGGACTGTGAGATCATGACCTGAGCCGAAGTCAGACGCTTAACTGACTGAGCCACCCAGGCACCCCTATTCGTTTCCATTTTTAATCTTCTCAACGATCCTGTAAGGTAAGCACTAACTATTATTACCCACACTCTACAGACAAAGACACTGAAATGCAGAGAGATGACTTTGTCCAAGATCACAAAGTTAGTAAGGACTGGTGCCACAGTTCAAACCCAGCCATTTTAACTCTAACATCCATACCCTTAATGGTATATTATACTGCCTCCCAGGATATATATGTAACAAAAATTTTATTGATCGAGTGTCACGCTAGCATTCTTATGAGTTCCCTCAAAGTTTTTCTTCATCTTTTCTACTCTTGGCCACATACAGAATTGCTTCTCAATATCTCTCTACTTATGCTCCCATTTTTTGCATATATAAAAATTCACACTCTACTGTTTTTGTAATAGATTAAATACTGTGATTACACAATGGCAGTTTAGAGGACACTTTTAAGAAACTAGATATGAATATAATGCTGATCAAAAGAAGACAGACACAAAACAGTACATACTACGTCATTCTATTTACATAACATACAAAAACAGAAAGAATTAGTCTATACTGTCAGAATTCCAAAGAGTGGTTACTCAGAGGAAGAGATGATGAGTAGAAGGGAACGTAGGGAGGCTTCTAAGGTGTTGACTATGTTCTATTTCTTTTCTTTTCTTTTTTTTTAGTTTATTTATTTATTTTGAGAGACAGAGAGAGAGAGAGAGGGCATGCGTGCATAACTGGGGGAGGGGCAGAGAGAGAGAATCCCAAACAGGCTCTGGGCCATTAGTGTGGAGCCCTATCTGGGGCTCAAACTCACAAACACTGAGATCATGACTTGAGCCAAAATCAAGAGCTGGACCCTTAACCAACTGAGCCTCCCAGGTGCCCCTGTTCTATTTCTTGATTTGGGTGCCTGTTGGGGCATGTTCATTTTGTGAAATTTGTCAAGCTGTATGCTTACGGGTTGTGCATTTTATGTATTACACTTTTTACTAATCATCTATTGCTGCATAACAAACTCTTCTAAACTCTGCAGCTCAAAACAACCAACATATCTTATCTCGGAGTGTCTGGGAGGCAGGAATCCGGGCATAGCTCAGCCGGGCAGCTCTGGACTCTCATGAGGTGGAATCAAACTGCTGGATGGGGCTGTGGTCTGATCTGAAGGCTCACCTGAGGCACAGAGAATCCACCTGTCAGCTTACAATGTGGTTGGTGGCAGGTCTCAGCCACCACGTGGGCCTCTCCACAAGGCTGTATCACCACATGGCAGCTGGCTTCCCTCGGCATGAGGGATCCAAGAGGGAGCACAAAACAGTGCCTAAGATGGAAACTCAGAGGAGACATCTGTTGCCATATTCTATTTGTCATAAGCAATCAAATCATTCCAGCCCACATTCAAGGAGAGGGGACCAGCAGGAGGCAGGAATCATTAGGGACAATCTTAGAGGCTGCCTACTACCCAACTTAATAAAAGCTTTAAAAATTATACAATAACTTCCTCTACCTCTCCACTCACAATGATAATCATTGTCTTATAGACTTAAAAAGTGCTTTAACCATTCATTAATGTTTTGGTAACCACAACATCCCTTAAGAGTGAGTGATGACATGAATTTTTCATTCTGTTTTATGGAAATACAATAATAAGTTTGATATTACCACTTTTATATTTGCATAGTACTGTTCAGATTTCACAGTTCTTCCCCACATGTATTTTCAGTTTTGCTCTGCAGAATAAGTGGGAATTATAGCTTAGTGTTAGTTTATCTGAAAGTACTATGAAAATTACAAAAACGTTTTATAATATTAATAATAACTAGCATTTATTGAGCGCTTACTATATACCAGTTACTGTATGCTAAGGAATATTTACATATGTATACATATGGTGTGTGTGTGTGTGTGTGTGTGTGTGTACTTAATCATTCACTTAATCATTTAACCCTATGAGGCAGGGTTTTGCCTCATTTTACAGAACAAAACCGGAGACTCAGAAAGGCTACTAATTTGCTAAGACTCCAGAGCTAATAATATCTAGAGCCAAAATTCCAACCTAAAGATTCTGATGCCAGACTTCCTATGCTCTACAAAGAAGGTAAACTATAATCTTCATATCACTCTGATAACACATTTTCCTGGAATTATGTCATGGGATTTTTTTTTTTTTAGATAGAGTGAGTGAGCAAGGGGTAGAGAGAGGGAGAGAGAGAGAGAGAATTCCACGAGGGGCAGGGAGAGAGAGACAGAGAGAGAGAGAGAGAGAGAGAGAGAGAGAGAGAGAAGCGGAGCTCACCCCAAGCAGGGCTCGTCCTCATCCCACATGGGACTCGAACTCATGAACCATGAGATTATGACCTGAGCCAAAGTCAGATGCTTAACTGACTGAGCCACGTAGGTGCCCCTATCATGGGAAAATTTTTATAAGAGTTGTGCCATCCTGATCTTGGTGTGTGTTTGGGGGCAGAGGGGCAGAACTGTCTTCAGAGATTATGGCAGGTAGAATGCGAAAGACAGTAATTCCCTGTATGGTGTTTGTATCCGACATTAAAGACTATTTTAATCCTTCTCCGAGAGGCTGATGCTACCGAGCTGTGATCATTCAGGTAAAGTGCTTGGAATACATTCTTACTAACATGTTCGTAAAAAGTCGACCGTATTCATCACACTATTCACTTAGCACCAACTCTTTCTAAAGCGCTTAAAAGTAATCAGTGTATTGGATAAGCTCTTAAGGACTGCAGTGAGCTTTAATATTCTTCTTACGTCAAGTGTATGAGCAGAATCGTAATCAGGTATAGCTCACGCTTCACAGGAAACATAGAGTTTCTCTTCTCCCAGGGACGGAGAATGGCAATTAAAAATCTGGACGTTGATCTGAATGCTACCTAATGATGGTATGCAGATAAATCAACTACAGCAGACAGCGGCTTCTCACATTAAGGTGGCAAGAATAGATCCAGACTTGCGATCTGGCTCCCTGCACTCAGGATATATCCCTGAAGAACATGTCAGTTCTCTGCAAGGGAGGATTCGTAATGCCAAGTAATTTCCCCTAACTTTGCTCTCTTCCTGTTACTCACCCACACCCAGATGACTCACATGGCCGCTTCTCGCTCATTTATTCATTCATTCCCTCGTGTATTTATTCAAATGGCCTAATGATGAGTCTTGGCTTTGGCGCGCCCAAGAACTGTCTTCCAGATGATCTTCGCATCAGCACTGCAAACGGGTTCCGGTTGACCTCCCTTTCCCCCTGCCCCCTGACCAGGTGTATTTCACGCTTACGCGGGAGAGGACTGGTGAAGAGCAAGACGTCACCCAAGTGCTTTATAACTTAAGATGGGTGGCTTCCAAATCCAGGTCATTATTAGGACCACGTAAAAAAGCTTTTAAAAAACTTATTGGGATAATATAATATAAGCGTATGGTAAACAAACAGAACAAAATGGCATATGGTGAAGAGTCAGCCTCTTGCCCGCACCCGGGTCTCAGTTTCCCTCCTATAGGTAACACTTGTTAGTTCCCGTGCGTTCTGTGTCTCATGCTTGATTCACGGTTCGGCTGGGTATAGAATGTTAGGCTGGATAGGATTCTCACTCAAATTTCAGAAGGCATGGCTCCATGGACTTCCAGCTTCCCAGGGTTACTGTTGAGAAATCTGATGCCAAATTTAATTCCCATCTTTTGTAAGTGACCTCTTTTTTCTGAAAGTTTTTAGGGTCTTATCTTCATTCCCAGAATGAAGATGGGTCCCCAGATGGGTGTTTGTTTGCAAGTCTCTTGTTCTGTTCATTTCAGTCTGAAAGCCTATTTTATTTAAATGTCAGGAAATGGGGGCGCCTGGGTGGCGCAGTCGGTGAAGCGTCCGACTTCAGCCAGGTCACGATCTCGCGGTCCGTGAGTTCGAGCCCCGCGTCAGGCTCTGGGCCGATGGCTCGGAGCCTGGAGCCTGTTTCCGATTCTGTGTCTCCCTCTCTCTCTGCCCCTCCCCTGTTCATGCTCTGTCTCTCTCTGTCCCAAAAATAAATAAAAAACGTTGAAAAAAAAATTTTTAATGTCAGGAAATGTTATTATACTATTTAAAAATAATTCCTTCCAGAGCGCGGGGTAGCTCAGTCAGCTGGGCATCCGACTCTTGATTTCAACTGAGGTCATGATCTCATGGTCCGTGGGCCCGAGCCCTGCATTGGGCTCCATGCTGACAACCTACGGAGACTGCTTGGGATTCTGTCTCTCTCCCGCTCTCTCTGCCCCCTCCCCTTCCCCCCGCATGTGCCCATGCTCTCTCTTTCAAAAATAGATAAATAAATAAACAAATAAAGAATAATTCCTTTCATTTTATTTTCTTCCCGTTTGTATATATATGTGTTATATTGATCCTGGATTGATCCTCTATTTTTCATGTTTTTCTCATGGTTTTTGACTGAGTTTTTCCAAGAATTTTTTTCAAAGGCTCTCTCAGGGGACGTTATAAATACAGTAGTTGTTAAAATCAGGGATTCAATATATTTAGTATACACGCCTTTCTAGGTGTATGACCTTTGACACTTCCCTTACCTCTCTGTGCCTCAGCTGTCTCATATATAAAATGGAGGGGAAATGATGGTACCCAACTCATAGGCATTAAATGAGGAGTAAAGGAATGCTATGCTGGTAAAGTTAGCTTTCATACAAGCCTGGTACATAGTAAATTTTCAATAAAAACTGCTATTATTATTATTATTATTAATCTATTCCTTTTGCAAAACATCGTACAATATCTTCCCTTATGTCTCCGAGGATATTAATCACAGGGTTCTCTGCAAAATCTCTGTTTCTATTTGTTTTCCTCTTACTTTTCGCAAATGGCTTTGTACGGTGGGTTTCTCTGTAGCTTTTTTTTTTTTCACGGTGGCCTTCCCAAATGTCAGCGTCTGTAGGCTTCTTCTCGGAAGCTGTTCTCTTTCTCCGGAGGAGAATTCTTAAATCACCCATCTGTCAGTGGGAGGTGGGCAGTGGCCCATGATCTCTGAGCTGGGTGAGTAAAGGGGTTGGGGCGTCCAATTTGAAATGCAAATCAAACAGCCTCAGAGAGAAGGCCTCTCAAACTCCCTTCTCCTGTGCGATGGGGGAGGAGCTGGGCGGTTCCACGGAACGTCCAGCAGGAGAACCTGAGATCTTTTTTAAACAGATTTTCACCTGACTCCCCAGCTTTAAGACCATGTCTCTGCTCCGCGTTTTGCTGTATCTGTGGCGCCTCCAGTTCCGGAGACTTTTCGCGAACTGGCTCCCCATCCATAAGCAATGGGGGCTCAGCTTTACTAGATTTAGAAGACTCTGTCTTTAACCTGGTCGATACCGCATTTGGGGGAAAAAATATTCATTTTTTGAGATGGGACACAAGAAAAAGATCCCTCTTGAGGTTCCACCTTGAAAAGAAAAAGACAGTGTTTGCACACAGCCGCAAGACAGCCCCGTTTTTGTGCAGCTCACCCGCACACAGTGGGCGTGCACACACACGCACAGACACGGTTCACCGCGTCCGTTTTGACGTTAAGAACCGGGGCTTGTTCAAGTCACAGGTGCCCCCACGTTACGCAAGGAGGCGGTTGAATTGCACGTGCACCGCGAGAAAGTGAAAATAAACAAGGAAACAAATACGGCAAGCCCCATGTCCCGGTGTAGAGATTACTTAAAAATCAAATTAAAAAAAAAAAAAAAAGCAGCCTTGAAAAAAAACACAAAAGAAACAAATACAGCAAATACAGGTGCTTGGCATTCAGAACTCGGCCCAAAGCTAACACTTAGGAATTGTCATTAAAGGGGTTTTCACTCCTTACAAAAAGGCCCTCGTTGCATATTTTAAAATTTCAAGATCCCAGAGAATTTGGCAAGTCAGTTGTCTCTCCTGCATCTGCTTCGCTTCACCCAAACATTTGTCAGCCTTTCTTTCTCCTTTGTTTCCTCCCTCATTCTCTTGTCCTGGTGGATTTGTATCGATTTTACTCCTTTACTTTCATCTCAATGGGATTCGGGGAGCAGAGAAACACAACGGTGTTCCATCGACCACATGACCTCAAACATCAGTAAGTGATTTGGGTGGGGGCAGGTATCGTCTTCGATACTGCCCTGATTTTTTTTTACCTTTTTTTTTTTTTTAATTATAGTTTTTGGGAGAGAGAGAGGGAGAGACAGAGCGTGTGTAGGGGAGGGGCAGAGAGAGAGAGGGCGACACAGGGTCGGAAGCAGGCTCCAGGCACTGAGCTGTCAGCACAGAGCCTGATGGGGGGCTCGGACTCATGAGTCGTGAGATCATGATCTGAGTTGAAGTTGGACGCTTAACCAACAGAGCCACCCAGGCGTCCCTACTGTCTTCAATACTGTAGACACTTTCTTTTCACCGTTTTTGAGAATAACTCAAGGCTTGATAGTATCTGTGGCTTTTTACCCTTCCTCTTCCTCTGTCCAACAGGCAGTCATCTTGGCAGGGCTATGTCCCTCCTCTGGGATCCCGCCATGGAACCCTGTGCCCTTTGGGGTCGTTCTTTGAGAACAGAAGTGCTTATTCTTGTACTTGGGATGTGCGCATCGGGACAGGGTGGTCACGCTCCTGCAAGAAAGCATTTCTGCTGGAACAGCCTTTGCTCAGCATGATAGAAGAGGGAAAGGACGCTGCTGCTTCCCAGCGCATTCTGTCTCTTCTCCATAAGATCTTGCCTGAGAGAAGGGCACAGAAAAATGTGAGAGCAAGTCTCGTCTGGAATGAGAAAACCGTGAGTCCTTTTGCTAATCTTGATTTAGGAAATGCACAGAGAAAAGGTGTGCGGGAATTTTGTGAATGTCTTCCTTTCCCTTCCTTTCCTTTCCTTTCCTTTCCTTTCCTTCCCTTCCCTACCCTTTCCTTTCTTCCTTCCTTCCCTCCTTCCTTCCTTCCCTCCCTCCCTCCCTCATTCCTTCCTTCCTTCCTTCCTTCCTTCCTTCCTTTCCTTCCTTCCTTCCTTCCCTTCTTCCTCCCTTCCCTTCTGTTCACCAGGCATGTTGCATTTAAGCTATTTTGGTCAGACTGGGGGAAAACGCGTCAAGGTTCTCAGACCACATGAAGGAAGTGCAGAAATCCTGGGGACGAAGTCACTATGCTCAGCATAAATGAAACCCTGTTCTGCCAGACAGAGTTCCTGCCTGTACCCTTCTCTCTTCTGCTGTGTCTGCAACTTGGGAACCCTACCAGAGACTGAGGCCTTCTCAGGACACATGTTTGTTGAAATCTTTCGTTTTCTGTGGTCTTTAAAAGCCACTGTGGTTTTTAGTCCTGGAATCAGCTTTTCTGGGCATGATACGTTGGCCTCCAGCTGTGACCTTTCTGGGGCCATGAACTCTAACAGGACTCTAGCAGAGATCTGAAGATTCTCGTTAATGAGTTGGTGGCAAACCCCGTGAGGAGCTGCGGGGGACGGGCAGGCAGACTTCGGTGACTACCAGCTCCTGTAGCGACCAGTGAACCAACCACGTGACCAGGTACCCCTTCCCAGCCTTGCACGGGAATGCCGTGGAAGACAACGGGAGTAGGGTTAACATGGGAGTCCCGGTTCCGTCCTCACGGAGCGTCCAGTAAAGTGCTAAGTTAGATGAAAGAAACAAAGAATATCACAAGACAGCACAAAATTGGTACAACCTGGAAAGCCACAGGAACTCAGAGGAGATGGCAGCCTGTGGATGATGAAATCAGTGAAGGATATGAAACTTCCAGTGTGAAAGATCCGAGCATTTCACTGGGTGGGGTGGGTGACAGGGTGAAGGGATTTGGCCAAGCCAGAGAGGCAGGAATGAGTGCTGGACGTTCGAGCAGGAGTGGATTCATCACTCAAGGTTGCAGAGAGGAAGGAGTGAGTCATCTGAGGTGAGATTTACGAGAGGGAAGCTTCTAGAAAAACACTGTTTGAATTGGCCCCTCGAGAACAGCTCTAATTTGTTGTTGTTGTTATTTTTAGTTGAACAACTGTCTCTGTTTTTATGTACAATTTTCCCAGCTCACTGGTTAACCACAGTTTGGGATTAAATCAGAGGCAAGTGGAGACTTATTTTTGCCACCCCCCCGCCCAACTTTCTTAAATTCCCACGCTTTTGGTGGACCGTGCTGTCCAGGTGAGTGAATGGAGATGAAAAGGGACAAGGCTCTATCTCGAAAACTCAGCAGACAGGCCTATGGGGCAGCAGAGGACTGAAGTGCCAATATGACTGGGCTGTGTCTCTGAAATAATCCAACAGCCACCTGTCCACGTCACCTTTTAAAATATCTGGTCAGGGGGCACCTGGGTGGTTCAGTCGGTTGGGTGTCCAGCTCTTGATTTTGGCTCAGGTCATGATCTCTTGGTTCGTGAGACTGAGCCCTGCATCAGGCTCTTCACTGAGCATGGATCCTGCTTGGGATTCTCTCTCTCCCTCTCTCTCTGCCCCTCTCCTGCTTACGCTCTCCACCCACCCGCCTCAAAAAAAAAAAAAAAACAAAACAAAACACCATTTACAGTATCTGGTCAGGGGGAGCCTGGGTGGCTCAGTCAGTTAAGCTCCCGACTCTTGATATCAGCTCAGGTCATGATCTCACGGTTCATGAGATCAAGCCTCAGGTTGGGCTCTGTGTTGACGATGCGGAGCCTGCTTGGGATTCTCTGTCTCTCTCCCTCTCTCCCTGCCCCTCCCCTACTTGTGAGTGTGCACGCTATCTCTCTCTCTTTCTCTCTCTCTCTCTCAAAATAAATAAACATTAAAAACATTCAGGGCATCTGGGCAGCTCAGTGGTTAAGCATCTGACTTCAGCTCAGGTCATGATCTCCCAGTTCGTGGGTTCGAGCCCCACGTCAGACTCTGTGCTGACAGCTCAGAGCCTGGAGCCTGCTTCGGATTCTGTGACTCCCTCTCTCTCTCTGCCCCTCCCCTACTTGTGCTCTGTCTCTGTCTCTCTCTCTCTCAAAAATAAATAAACTTTAAAAAAATAAAATAAAAACATTAAAAAAAAGAATATCTGGTCAGATTACGTCATTTCATGGCCATCATTCATTCATTTATTTTTTTATATGAAATTGATTGTCAAATTGGTTTCCATACAACATCCAGTGCTCATCCCAACAGATGCCCTCCTCAGTGCCCATCACCCACTTTCCCTTCTCCCCCATCCCCGCATCAACCCTCAGTTTATTCTCAGTTTGTAAGAGTCTCTTATGGTTTGCCTCCTTCCCTCTCTAACTTTTTTTTTTCCTTCCCCTTCCCCATGGTCTTCTGTTACGTTTCTCAGGATCCACATAAGAGTGAAAACATATGGTATCTGTCTTTCTCTGTATGACTTATTTCACTTAGCATCACACTCTCCAGTTCCATCCACGTTGCTACAAAAGGCCATATTTCGTTCTTTTTCATTGCCAAGTAGTATTCCATTGTGTATATAGACCACAATTTCTTTATCCATTCATCAGTTGATGGACATTTAGGCTCTTTCCATCATTTGGCTATTGTTGAGAGTGCTGCTATAAACATTGGGGTACAAGTGCCCCTAAGCATCAGTACTCCTGTATCCCTTGGGTAAATTGCATTTAATAAACACTTCCTGAGCATCTGCTAAGTGTCAGACACTGAGATTGCTGGGGATATAGCAGTGAGAAAAATGGGTGTTCTCCTTATTTTGTACTTCTCAAACAAATATGCTCATCTCCCTGGGGGACATGGGCAGTATGACAGGGCCACAAAAGCTGTAGAATAATCACGTAACCAGTATTTTCGGGGAAGCTTGTGGTGAGTGGTTGAAAACAAGGACCTGTATTTTTTTAAAAATATGAGAACACAAAATTCATATGCAGTTTTAAGCTAAAGCAAGACTTGAAAGAAATGCCCTTGTGGCAGGTTATTCTGGGCTGTGTTGCCAAGTACCCCGGTGTACACATGTATGCTCCTTCCTCTGCCTTTAGGCGTACTTGGGGGGAAAGTCTGCAAAGCATTGCCTTCCTTAACTGCCTCCGATGGCCTCACCTTGGCCTACAGGATCAAGGGGAAACTCCTTTGTGAGCATTCAGCGTTCTATATCTGTAAGAGTGGTCCTGAGCCACTTTGCTGAGAACTCACTCTCCCTGCTTCCTAGACCCCCCTCCCACGGCAGGAGTGAGCACGCCCTAAACAGACAATTACTGAGCACCTATTCAGTACCCACGAGCCTCTGTAAAAGTATTAATGAGTTTATTCCTTATCTATCCAGTCATGAATTAAATATTTACCAGTTTTCTACTACTGAGCCAGGTTTATGAAGATAATAGTAAGGAAACCAGAGTTAGTCTCTCCCCTAATGAAGCTTATAATTGTCTAAAGAAGACTCACAAGAATAAAAGAAAAATAATTATAAGTATCTAATTATGTTTAATGTGATAAATTAATATGATTAAGTAATTAGATCAAATCTGTAAATGTGATAAATGTTATAAAGGAAAAACATGGGAAGCTATAAACCTATACTTTCATCATGAAATATATTTGATTTCGTAATATCCTACACAGCTAAATAATTTTTGAGTACAGTAGAATTCTTCCTTTTTAAACTTTTCCTTCACCTATTCAAGCTCTTTTTGAACCGTATTGTTAGACTTTTCCACCTTTTGAGATAATGACTTCTTTTCCGTATTGGTAATTAAGACTGCTCGGACAGGGAAGGGGGTATTAAGGGGACAATCTCTTTCACATTTAAAAACCAGAGATAGGGGCACCTGGCTGGCTCAGTCGGTAGAGCATGTGACTCTTGATCTTGGGGTTGCAGGTTCGAGCCCCACGTTGGGTGTAGAGATTACTTAAAAATAAAATCTCTAAAAAAACCCAAACAAACAGAGATAGCTCTTCTGGAGGAATGACAGCAATTCTACACAAAATCTTTCAGAAACCAGAGAAGGAAGGAACACTTCCCACCACATTTTATCAACATTACTCTGATTCCAAAACCCAGATAAAGATATCACACACACACACACACACACACACACAAATCTCACACACAAAAACCACAGACCATGTGAACATGTATGCGATCATTTCTTAACAAAATCAGATCAAGTAACAAATACAAAAAATAATGAATCAGACCAAATAGGTTTTATCCTCAGAATGTAAGGTTAGTTCAACATTAAAAAAAAAAAAAATCATTGTGGGTTGCCTGGGCAGCTCAGTCAGTTAAGCATCCAACTTCAACTCGAGTCATGGTCTCACGGTTGGGTTGGTGAGATCACTTTGGATCCTCTGTCTCCCTCTTTCTGCCACACACACACACACACACACACACACGCGCGCGCGCTCTCTTTCCCTCTCTCTCTCAAAAATAAACATTTTTTAAAAATCAGTGTAATTACCCATATTTATAGAAAGAGAGAGAAGCAATATCATTTAAGCAGATCAAGAAAAAGAACATAATAAATTCAACACCCATTCATGAATTTAAAAAAAATTCTCAGCAAACCTGGAAGAAGAGGAACTTCTTAAAAAACAAAACTGAAATAGAACTCTCAGTAAAAAAAATTGGAAGACTAATTTAAAATGTAATCATCAGTGATCTTTTTATTTTTTAATTTTTTTTTAACGTTTATTTATTTTTGAGACAGAGAGAGACAGAGCATGAACAGGGGAGGGGCAGAGAGAGAGGGAGACACAGAATCTGAAACAGGCTCCAGGCTCTGAGCGGTCAGCACAGAGCCCGACGCGGGGCTCGAACTCACGGACCGTGAGATCATGACCTGAGCCGAAGTCGGACGCTTAACCAACCAAGCCACCCAGGCGCCCCATCAGTGATCTTTTTAAAAATCCAGTCATAAACTGTATAGATGTGGGAAGAACCCTGTGGAGCCCCTATGCTCATCATAAAAGTTGTACCTATTTTATAGAGAGGCTGTAAGTATAAAAAGATAGTGCTCACTGAGCTAATTTTATTGAGCACTTGCTAAGCGCTCAGGGAACACTATCTTTTTATACTTACAGCCACCCTATAGAATAGGTACAACTTTTATTCTAATTTTACGGACAATGAAACCGAGGCTTGGAGAAATCAGGTAAAATTCCTAAGGAAATATGACTCACAAATGGCACAGCTCAGTACTTGAAACTAAGGACTGTGGGCTTAACCACTGTCCTCACAACGTCTAGCCACTTTGCCTTACAGAGTAGGTGACTGAGTGTCAGGTCACACTGATGCAAGTTAATGGCAAGACTGGGACAGGAACCCGGGCCTTCTGACTTCCGGGGCGCTGTTTTTTTCCAGAAACTATGTGCTCCTTTCACATCGAATCCTTCCCCCCTCACTCCTCCTTTTCACCAAAACACACATTTTGCCTCCATGGAAGCTCTAGGCCCAAAATACTAGAGAAATAAATATAATTTAGAGAACCAAGGATTGAATTTCATCTCCTACTCTGTTCGCAGTGGAAACCACTAAGCCACAGACAGGAAGCCGCCCACATTCAGAAAAGAACAGGCTGAGGCAGGATCGGGTGGGAGCCTCCCTTCCTAGGAATGCACACGGTGAGAAAGCACATGTGTTAAAAAGAAAAGGAAGTTAAGAAAGTTAGAGGCGGGGATAGAGAATACTGGATGGTATTTACCTTCTAGAAATGTGAAGCTCTGGGGCCCGAACAGGGAAACCCCAAATGTGTAAGTGCCTCAAGAGGCCTGGGACTGGCCCTTTGGTGACAAAGATCAGTTCCCATTCCAGCGGCTTACTCACATGTTACCTAGAACAGCCCGAGAGGTGCTGGGAAGTGCCCCCCCCCCCCCCCCCCCCCCGGGCAAGGAGGCTCAGGTGTTTTGACCTGCGCTCTGGAAAGCTTTGGCAGTGTTACAAAGGAAGAAAAACACCCTTCCAATCCGAGCAATGAGAGTCAAGAAGAACAACGGTGTGGGCTGGATGGTGTCTGAGCAGATCAGGAGGGAAAGAACAAGGTCAGCACACTTTCTTTTACACACGGTGGAAAGCCCCTAAGTGACACTCTCACCTTCCCTGGCAGGCACCCAATGTGACCAACGTCATACCCGTGTCTTCTGCACGAGCCAGGAATGTACAGCAAGCATTCTGAATGATGAGGGTTGAGCTTCTGAAAATGGTTGGGGGGTAGAAAAGTAGTTCACGGGTCAGAAAACAGTTCAAAGATCTAAAACTTGGTTGAGGGGCGCCCGGGTGGCTCTGACGGTTAAGCCGTCCGACTCCTGGTTTCAGTTCGGGTCATGATCTCGCGGTTTGTGGGTTCGAGCCCAGTGCTGAACTCTGTGCTGGCAGTGCAGAGCCTGCTGGGATCCTCTCTCTCTCCTTCCTCTCTGCCCCTCCGCCCCCCTCAAAATAAATAAATAAACTTAAAAAAATGTATAAAAAAGAAAACTTGGTTGGAAGTTGCTTCTAAACACCATCATGGTCTCTCCACGGGGGTGTGATAGTCACACCCAACTAAAAAGGTGTGCTGAGACCCAAAAACTCTTTGTTTTTCTTCCCTAAATGGATTTCAAAAATAATAGACATCATTCCAAAATAGGATCTAGATGATTGTCTTTCCTTCCCTCAAACCGCATTTGGTTCGAGTTCTTTGTTCTCCTCCCTCAGATATAAAGGGTACAGAAGAAATTCCACTTGCCCTGTCAGTTCCATTAACAAATATTTCCTGGTAGCCACAGAGGTTAGGCAACAAACAGGGAAAAGAATATTTGGAGTCTTGGAGGGAATATTGCACTCCTCTTAGCTTAATTTTATGTATTTAAGATTAGGAGCAAAGCAAAACAAACAGACGATAACAACAAAATAAGCCCCAAATTTACTTCTCCAAAGTCTCAAAATAGTAGGTTTAAAAGACAGCATGGAGAACGGTCACCTAAGTGGGCTTGGGTCCAAAAGGAGTCCTTAAGTATGATCCCCCTCCCCCCCCTTTTTTTTTCCTTACGTAGATCCTTCACTTTAATAAACCTGGTTTTATTATCCATAAATTGCCTAACAATAGTCCTGATTTCGCTGGTCTATATTAATTACAGGAAAGCTGGGTTTAAAGCACACAGTATGAAATCTATCTTAGCTATTATAACAAGGAGTACAAAAGTGGAAAGAAAGGGGCGCCTGGGTGGCTCAGTCGGTTAAGCGTCCGACTTCAGCTCAGGTCACGATCTCGCGGTCCGTGAGTTCAAGCCCCGCGTCGGGCTCTGGGCTAATGGCTCAGAGCCTGGAGCCTGCTTCCGATCCTGTGTCTCCCTCTCTCTCCGCCCCTCCCCCGTTCATGCTCTGTCTCTCTCTGTCTCAAAAATAAATAAACGTTAAAAAAAAATTTAAAAAAAAAAAAGTGGAAAGAAAGGAATAATCCTAGTGAGAGGGAGGACGTAGAGGCAAGAAACCTCTCAGGAAGCAGCAGAACCAACCCTAAAGACGGAAACAGGGTCTCTAGTTTCCTGACCAAACTGCAGAAAGACAGGATTTCTATCTTCCTTCAGGCTGACTGAGCCCCACACAGACACAGGCCAGTAAGTGCGCAGCAGCCCTTATTCAGGCATTTGGGAAAGGAATGATTGCTTTGGGGAACTGTCAAACACAATTACTGTATGATCCCACTTAAGTGTGGAACAGGGGAAGCCGTTTGGAGGGTGGATGTGGAGAAAACGATTTCTTTAATAAGTCACCACAGTGTTTCCTACTTCTCAGCACTATGACATTGTAATTGCACCCAAAGGAATTCCAGAGTTGTTGGATGACCCGGAGAAATGCTCAGGGAAAGATGAGAAATTTCCAGGGACTTTAGTAGAGAACTGACAGGAGCTAGGGACTGGAAATTAACTGGAAAAGTAGATGGGGCCAGACCAGGAAGAGTTTGCGCGACATACTAAGGAGATGAGAATTTCTCCTTGAAGCATGGGCAACCGGGAGCCAGAGGAATTGCAGGCAAGGGTGTCTCATGTCCACATTGACACTCTAGCATGACAGCTCTGTTCTCAGTGTGACAAATTAACTGCAAAGAAGGGGCCTGGATCACGGGGGCCAACTGCAATCAATCTGAGAGCAGCAATAAACAAACGAACTGTTTTTGATCCTGGGAAAATTTTCCCTTTTCCTTATTCACCTCAAGAATAACAACATGTTGGGCGCCTGGCTGGCTCAGTCCAAAGAGCATGCAAAACTTGATCTCAGGGTCGTGAGTTCAAGCCCCACATTGGGCGTGGAACCTACTTAAAAAAGAAAAAAAAAGAGAGAGAGAGAGAGAGAAGCACACCAAAATACTCAAGAAAGGTGCCAAACATGATTGCAATGTTCGTGCTGATGTTCTGAGAAAGTAAGGTAGTTCTGTGAAAATGGCAATCCTGATTTGTGGAGTGCAAACGATAGGCACGAATGGCCAAGGCTAAGGGGAGACAGGTTTTTTTTTTCTTAATGTGTTTTTATTTTTGAGAGAGAAGACAGAGCGTTAGCGGGGGAGGGGCAGAGAGAGAGGGAGACACAGAATCCAAAGCAGGCTCCGGGCTCTGAGCGGTCAGCACACAGCCTGATGCGGGGCTTGAACCCACGAACCTTGAGATCGTGACCTGAGCCGCAGACAGATGCTTAATGACTGAGTCACCCAGGAGCCCCTAGATCATTACTTTTAAGCAACACTTCTGAAATCTAGGCCCAAAGTGTAACTTTCTCATAACCTGCCTTAAGTGGAATCTCACGTATGGGCTGGCCAACAGCCCTCAGCTTTTAGGAATGGCAAGCTGCCCACACCGACTGACAGGGTCTGTCCGCATTCCAAACTGGGCGAGAGCAAACCTCCCCTGTCCAGTTCCTGGAATCCCACAGAAGTTTCCATGCAGCCCTTCTTTTCTAGAAAACCAAATTAACCTTCCACCTTTGAAAGCTTGAATTTCCCCTACAAACCCCTTTCAAATTCAGAAGAAACCGGTTGGAAGCAGGGGAGTGGGCGGGTGGAAGGAGTGAGAGGAGAAAAGGCCCGTGAAGCCTGTGGGGTCCCAGAGGGGAGATGGCCATCTCCCTAAGAATGAACCATGTCACCAGAAGCTGAGCTGGGGACGTGTGCTCGCTGTTTGCTTTGGCCAGCGCTGGCTGAGAGGTCGCAGGGTTACTTCTCCCCAGGGACCCTGAGCAGGGCCCCAGGCAGCCCCAGCTCCCCCAGCACGCTGCCTGCAGCCTGCAGCCCTCGCCTGGGGCTGCCCTACCATTTCCGGAATGTCCTAGAAAGGGGAAGCCCGCCAGCCCCAAGGGGCCCAGCTCTGAGCAAACAAAGAACTCAGAGGGCCTCCCGAGCTGCTGGGCTTTACGGGGGTGGGCTGGGCGGAAGGCGCAGGGCTGGGGATTGAAACCACATGGGCTGGAGGGTTCGAGAATGCCTCAGACCCCACCAGGCTTTGAGGCGGAGGAGGTGGCAGGCTGTGAGGCCTTTTCCGACTCCAGTCTCCCTCTGGAGGGCCCTGGACCACCAGTGTCCCCACAGAAAAAGCACTACTGTAGCTGGCTTTTTCTTTTTTCTTGTCCCCCTTAATTTAGTGAAAAGTCATTCCTCACCTCCCACCCCCGAATAACAGAAAATGACCAGAAACCCCAAGGCCTGGGGCCTCTGACTCCGAGCCCCGTCTCCTGGATTTTTCTACTTATAGGAGGTTTCCCAACTCCCTCCGGTAAGACAGCAAGAAGGGCTGGATTTGGGGGTGAAGGTCCGGGGCCGGTATGTATATCAAAGTAGTGTAAGAGACACATTAACCCTTTTTCAATGTAAAACTTCACGGGTGCCTGGGTGGCTCAGTCAGTTGAGCCTCCGACTTCAGCTCAGGTCAAGATCTCGCGGTCCATGAGTTCGAGCCCCGCGTCAGGCTCTGGGTTGATGGCTCAGAGCCTGGAGCCTGCTTCCGATTCTGTGTCTCCCTCTCTCTCTGCCCCTCCCCCGTTCATGCTCTGTCTCTCTCTGTCTCAAAAATAAATAAACGTTAAAAAAAAAAATTAAAAAAAAAACTTCGAAGAATTGCAAGGCTAATACAGAAATATATTCTCTCATTCTCCTCAACCCTCCTCCCCTCCCCCATGTAATTCCTGGTAGCGATTTTATAAATGCTCTTCTAAAGTTTCCTCTCTGTAGTTTATACGTACATGCATGTGTACATATACATAGAAAACTCCGTTTCACATAGAACTAAATGAGATTTGTGTTGTGTGTACGGTTTGCCATTTATTTTCACTAGGCTTTGAAAGTTGTTTCATGCCAGACTATAGAGAGCAAACTTTTGTTCCCAAATTGGATTTATAATTATAAAAAGTGGGGAACAAGCAAGAGAGAGGGATTAGCTATAGTAACTTATCAGCAGTTTTTTTTTTAACTTAAAAAAAATTTTTTTTTACCTTTATTTATTTTTAAGAGACACAGCACAAGTGGGGAGGGGCAGAGAGAGAAGGAGACACAGCATCCAAAGCAGGCTCCAGGCTGCGAGCTGTCAGCACAGAGCCCGACGCGGGGCTCGAACCCACAGACGGAGAGATCATGACCTGAGCCAAAGTCGGACGCTCAACCACCTGAGCCACCCAGGCGGCCCTCAGCAGTTGTGACCTATAGGCCAAATCTAGTAACACTTTTCCTGTCCCTGCCCCTGCTCCCCCTTCTGTATGACCCAGAATTAAAAATTAAGAGTGGTTTAGGACATCTAGGTGGCTCAGTTGGTTGAGCGTCAGACTTTTGGTTTCAACTCAGTTCACAGTCTCACAGTTGGGGCCCTGAAATAGGCTTAGCGCTGACACCGGGGAGCCTGCCTGGGATCCTCTCTCTCTCTCTCTCTCTCTCTGCCCCTCCCCCGCTCACACACACTCTCTCTCAAAATAAATAAACTTTTTTAAAAGTTAAAAAAAAGAATTTGTTTTTACACTTTTAAATGGCGGAAATACAAAAAAAGAATAATGTTCTTTGTCACACGAGAATGATACAAAATTTAAATTCAGTGTCCATAAATCCAATTCATTGGAACACAGAGCTACATGTATTCGTGTCTCATCACCCGCGGCTGCCTTCACGCTACAGCTGAGTATTTGCAACAGAAATTGCAGGGCCTACAAAGCTTAAAATGTTTAGTCTCTGGTCCTTTACGGAAATATGTGGCAAACTTCTGAGCTGTAGAACAGTTTTCAACTTAGGAGGAACCACCTTGGATGGGAGATTTCAAAAGGCTATTGTATTCTTAGAAATCAAAAAAAGGGGTGCCTGGCTGGCTCAGTTGGTGGAGTATGCGACTCTGAATCTCGGGGTCGTGAGTTCGAGCCCCCGTGTGGGGGGCGGACCCTGCTTAAAAATAAAATCTTAAAACAAAATCAAACATACAACGGAACAAAGAGGACCAGGCTGTGCGCTAAGGGCCTGGGTTTGAGAGCCGGTGATGTTGTCCTACCTGCAGGAAGGAACTCAGTTTTGTCTCTTTATGGCTGAGTGTCCATATCTGTAATACTGAGGGGTTAGACTGGATCTCGAAGCACCCTTTCAGTGATAACACTTTAAGATTCTAACTCTGTAATTCTTACATTCGCTGCGGCTGGCCAGCCATATGTCAGAAGATGGGCTGTCATTAGTTGGAGAGAGAGAACCCTCTAGATTAGCCTGTGGGGTGGTGGTTGGTGCCTCCACCGTCCCGCCATCTGTTGCTTCGCTACCCTGCTGCCCCGCCTCCCCCAACCTTTGCTAAAAGGCTTCCTCTCGGACAAGTCTAGACCAGAGTTTTTCAACTTTGGTTTGGTTTCGCTTTTTTCAACAAGTCAGCACTGGTGACATTTTGGGCCAGATAATTCTTTGTTGTGGGAGCTGCCCTGTGCTTTATGGGATATATAGCAGCATCCCTGGCCTCTGTGCACTCGCTCTATGACCCCTCCTCCCCCATCAGGTTGCAACAATCCAAAGTGTCTTCAGACATGGCCAGATGGTTCCCGGCAAACAAAATGGCCCCCGTTTGAGAATCACCGCTCTCTAGGGTCTCTTTCTAAGCCTGGCTCAAGCTACCAGATTCTGGTTCACAGTGGGCTCTTCCATCTGTGCGTCGGTAAGGCGTTTACCCTGTATTGTAATTCAGCACTTAAGCAGAAAAAATTAATTACTGAGTTAATTTACATAGTTTTCCATAAAGTGGCTCATATTGGCTTGGGTTCATCATTTGCAGTGTGCCGATTTCACCCCCCAAAGCGTAATGAATGTGTTCGGTAAGACAGGGACGGTGTTTTGTAACTTCTTTGATTTCGCATGAGTGCCCACAAAGACTTCAATAGTACTTATTCACACAAATATTCTCCTCTCCACTGTGGCCCAGCAGGACAGCTCTCTGTCAGAGCCAGAGAGAATTAAGTGGATCTGGTCAAAGTTCTTCAGGTGGGACCTTGATCCTGGAGGTCAGGGGTGGGATAAAGGAGGCAATGGGAGATCCAAAAGTCTAGGTGCCTCCCTTATGGGTACTCAAATGATCTTAAAGTTGAAATGTGAGCCGAAGATTAAAGAGCAATCTTTAGGGAAGTTTCCACGGCACCTGGCAGAGGAGACAAAGGAACCTATAGTAAGTGGCTTTGACCTCCGAATCCCACAGTCAAAACACTAAGTGGGAGGAGGGGGAAATGAAAGTTGTGGGGTTTCTGTTGTAAAATCACCTAGGAAAAGTTGTGGTTGAGGCTCCTGGGTGGATAGGATTTCTGAAAATAGTCAGTCTGCTGCTGGACATGAGTTCACGATTTCTTAGCTCCAAGCCAAAGTCCTACCTCTCATCTCTGGTGTCTCTTGGGTACGTCCAGGGAGGGACACATCAAGAACCCAGTGAAGGTTCCTGACAACCTATTCCCTGGGCCAATCTTCTCCTGTGTGATGGCACTCCAGAGTTCTGGGGGGTCCTATTTCTAGTCCTACTCCCCAAATTTTTAGCAAGCTGCTTAAGGGCAGGATCCTTATCACTGTCCCTATTTGGTGGAAGGAACAGTGGCCAATGGACTCAGAACACATGGACCTTAGTCCCCTACAAGCTGAGTGACTACTGCTGATCATTTTCCCTGACCCTCACTGCTCATCTCTGATAAGTAGGGATATTGCCATTGTGGTGGATAGACCCTAAGGGGCCCCCCTAATCCCTACCTCCTGGTATTCATGCTTTTGTGTAATCACTGGCCCTTGAATGTGGGTGGGACCTATAGCTAGCTTCTAACCGATAGAACATGGCCAAGGAGATGGGCTGTCACTCCCATGATCACATCAAATTATAGGCTCCTACCTAGCAGACTGGAGTTAGAAGCACTCCTGCTGGCCTTGAAGAAGCAAGCTGGCATGGTGTCTGCCTATGGAAAGTGCCACACGACAGGGGACTATAGGTGGTCACTGACAGCAAGCTAGCAAAAGACAGAAACTCTCAGTCCTACAACCACAAGAAACCGAATGCTGCCAGCCGCCATGTGAATGGAGAAGCCCATCCTTCCTCAGTTGAGTCCCCAGATGAGAACCGAGCCCTGGCCAACACCTTGACTGTAGCCTTGAGAGGCTCTAAGCAGAGGATTTAGTTAAACCACGTCTGGACTCCTGGCCCACAGAAACTGTGATAATAAACGTGTGTTGTTTTCAGCTGCTAAATTTGTGGTACTTTGTTACATAGCGATAGGTAATTAATACACCTGCCCCTTTGGTCCGTGTGTAAAGGATCCGTAATCTGCAGGGTACGACATACTCACAGCCCAACATCTAGCATAGGGTCAGACACATCACACTCTCGATAGCTCTTAGTGGATGATGATACTCTTGGTCAAATAAGGTTAAAATGGGCATCAAAGTGAGTATCATGACAGAAAAGACTGTGACATGACATGACAGAAAAGCAACAGATTGTGGGTCTTTTGAAAAGTGCAGGGGAGTTCTTCACCCTGAATATTTGTAGGCAGATTGCACGTGGACCTCGGGTTGCCAGCTGGCGGATCCCTTTTTACCCCATCTCTCTGACTGCGCGGAGTCTGCCCCCATTCCAGTGCCTGTGCGGCGGGGCCCTGACCATGGCTGTTGTCCCTCAGACGTACAAGGCTCTAGCAAACTTGGTTTGGGCCAAGTGCAGGGAGCTCCAGCTACCTCAGTTTCTCCCACTCATTACCTTCGTGCGGGTCCAAGTGCACAAGACCACTCGTGGGAGGGGCTTTCCGGCATACCTCCCCAGCACTATTTCCTCTCCATCCCAACAGCGATGCTTCCAATTCCATCAGTTAGACAGCCATTCATAAAGGTTTACCAATCTGTAGGACACCTGAAGTAGTACCTGGCACATAAGTGCTACCTAAATGTTAGCTGTTATGTCTAGGGTTGCAGAGATTTTCGGTAGCTTTCAGAGCTGGCGTTGGACCCAGGGCTGTCTGACCTCAGAGCTCCTGCTATTTTCCACTGCACCACGGCGTCGCAGATTTGCGTGAACTCTGCACGAAGGCACGTGGATGGAATCTGAATAGAAAGGGACAGAGCATCAGTGATCTGACATGCCGGCAGCTTAAAGCTTGGCATGCAAGGATATGCCTGCTTTGGGTAAGAGAAAGGAGGGAAAAGGAAGCCCCATCATAGGATCATCCTAAATTTACACGTTCATAAAATGCATTGGGTTCCTGTTCTAATTTCCATCCGTCACACAACAGATACAGATTGTCTCTTGACTTAGCCTGTGGGTGGGAAGGATTTTGATGCCTAGGATTCTTCCCTTGGACAGTGGGGATCTTTACCCCCAGGATTCAGACCTTCTAAAAGACGAACAGATCACGCATCGAAGGACTCCAAGTCTAAAATTTTTTTTTTTAACGTTTATTTATTTTTGAGACAGAGAGAGAGAGACAGAGCATGAACGGGGGAGGGGCAGAGAGAGAGGGAGACACAGAATCGGAAGCAGGCTCCAGGCTCCGAGCCGTCAGCCCAGAGCCCGACGCGGGGCTCGAACTCACGGACCGCGAGATCATGACGTGAGCCAAAGTCGGACGCTTAACCGACTGGGCCACCCAGGGGTCCCATGTTGTTGCTTTCTTGTTTGTTTGTTTTATAATGTTTATTTACTTATTTTGAGACAGGGAAAAAGCGAGAGAGAGAGCATGCGTGCGATTGGGGTAAGGGCAGAGAGAGGGAGAGAGAATCCCAAGCAGGCTCCATGCTGCCAGTGCAGAGCCCGACACGGGGCTTGACTTTATGAACCAGGAGATTATGACCGGAGCCAAAACCAAGAGTTGGACCCTCAACCAACTGAGCCACCCAGGTGCCCCAGGAAGGTGTCGTTTCACATCCGGAAATGTTAGCGTTTGCTTTGGCAGCATGTAGACGAACTTCTGGAAATCTTAGGACTTCTGCCGCATGCATGAGAATGGGATTTGCTCAGGGTAGTAAGAGCGTAGGAGAAACTCAACACGAATCAGCAAGACGTCGCTCTTCCACAAAGAGAATATATTCCTGGGAGGCAGGGCGGTCTGGTGCCCGTCTTGGTAATTTTCACAAAACTTGCTTATTGAAACAAACTGACTTAGGAGCCCCGGATTACAGTCCTATCCTAAGGGGAAGAAAAGAACAGCAGGCCCACTGATTCTAGCCCATGCAGGCTTCTTGATAAACACGCTGAGAGGAGAACGAGTTGCTCTGATGTATTGGGGTCCTTCCACCTGATCTCACCACGTTCCTTTTACAGCCAGACTTGTCCACTCAGCAGGGGGCCTTCCACGTGCCACACAGACACACAGTGTGGGGACGGCAGCAGGAAGCAGGACAGGAGAGCATCCGGGAGCTTAGGGGAAAGGACCTCTCCGGCACTAATGGGCAAGGCCATGGAGAAGAAACCACTGGTTTCTGCCTAGAAACCTGTTCCATGAAATCAGTTACTTCGTGTCGTCTGTCCCACTTCCCCAGCAATTCTGTGCGATCGAGTCCACAAGCTTTATGAAGTCCACTCTGTGCATAAGAAAGCAGGCTAATTCTGTACAAGAAAGGCCACGGCTGCCTGCAGTGACCCGGTGGTCAAAACCACTTAGTTGGGGGCGCCTGGATGGCGCAGTCGGTTAAGCGTCCGACTTCAGCCAGGTCACGATCTCGCGGTCCGTGAGTTCGAGCCCCACGTCAGGCTCTGGGCTGATGGCTCGGAGCCTGGAGGCTGTTTCCGATTCTGTGTCTCCCTCTCTCTCTGCCCCTCCCCCGTTCATGCTCTGTCTCTCTCTGTCCCAAAAATAAATAAAAAACGTTGAAAAAAAAAATTTAAAAAAAAAAAAAAAAAAAAAAACCACTTAGTTGAAGTTTCTTGGGCTTTGTGGAGTTCTCTCTTAGGTTGGATTTACCTGCCTGCATATGAGGCTGTCCTGGGGACACCTGTGAAGTCTCCAACCCTTGTCCTCAAGGTCTTTCCCCTCTGCTTTTTATGCTCTTCCTCCCCTATGCTCATGTCCCACTTACTCTCGCTCATTCATTCATTCATTCATTCACTCAACAGGTGTTTACTGAGTTTCTAACCCCTGAAGAATTTTTACTAGGTACTGGATATAAAACGATGGAGAAAAGACTATCACCTCCCTGGAGGAACTCACAGTCTGGGAGGGGACAGATATATGCACACACAGTTACGGTACAACATACCAAGGGTCTGTAAGGGGCACGTGCGGACATACCTGCGCTTTTGTTCTCCCTGCTCCTATGTCCAAAGCCGGGAAAGAATCCAAAAGATTAAGTCGTGCCGAGATCCTGAAGTCCGATGAGACCCAAATACGCTAACCCCTCCCAGAGGCATTTTTTGCTTATTCCCCAGCGTTTTCATTTCTCGCCCGTTTACTGATCAAAACCAGCACAGTATGTCTGTTTAAAGTGTTCCGGGTCTAGTACCGCTCCTCTAACTCAGGCTGTCACCACCGCACTCCTCTTCTTTCTAATAACTCCCAGCCCCCTGCTCCCCGTCTGCAAGGGGCTCCTCACACACAGCCTGTCAGACTAATTCGCTTGGAGTGAATTCTGATCGCGGCCCTCTCATCTGCTGCTCAAGCAATTTAAACTCCCTCCACCTCGATCTCCGAAATGTATACAGTGGTTATGATGATGCCCTGCTGATCCTGTTACGTATTTGTGGCAAAGAACTGGGACGACGTTTGTGAAAAATCTTAACGGGTGTAAGGAGAGATCCCGCGTATGTTATTCTTGTTGTCATTTTACCAGCCAAGTTCAGGGCCCTGCATGGGAGAAAGTCTATCCACAGCCCAACCCTTCACTCTCAAGTTGCAGGCCACTGTCTCAGGCTCGTCCCTCCTCGTGTCTAACAAAATGAATGCTCCAATCTTACAGGATTGGTCTAATCCACATCGCCCGTGTGCGTCTTCTTAGCACCCCATCTGCACCATTTTCCAGGCGATTCCTTCTGCCTGAAATGTCCTCTCCTCCTCCCCTGTTAACCTCCACTCTACCCTCATCCAAATCGTATCTCCTTTCCTTTTTAGCTGGTTCAGTTTTCACACTTCAGGATAGGCTCCTTTCAAACCACACTGGCTCATGGCAATTTCTCCATCCCCTGAGCTCCTTCCCATAATACCACACACCTGGCAGGTAGCACGGCAGCCACGTGGATAGATTTGTATCACTTTTCAATGGGTGTGAATAGTTTCCTCCTCTAAACACCCCTTGCATGGGTTGAGTTATGTCCACCCTCTCTCCCCCCACAACTTATGAATGTTGAAATCCTAACCCACAGTACCTCAGAATGTGAAGGTATTTGGAAATAAGGTCTTTAAAGGGGAATTAAGTTAAAAGGAGATCATTAATGTGGGTCCTAAGCTAATCTGACCGATGTCTTTACAGAGGAGATGAGGACACAAACAGGTACAGAAGGAAGACTATAGGAAGACACCAGAAGACAACTGTCCACATCCCTGCGGACACCGTGATCTTGGACTTCCAACCTTCAGCATGGTGAGAATGAATTTCTGTGGTTTAAGTCACCCAATCTGTGGTACTTTGTTATGATGGCAAAGCGATACCACGCTGAAAGGCCGCCATTTTCTAATTTTCTCCAGAGCTCAAATAAGGGAAACATTTGCCAAGAACCTTGTCATTTTTTTTCTCACTTGGCTCCGTATCCCCGCCCCCCCCCCCAACCCGTATCTTTTCATATGGTATATCATATACGTCCCACGCAGGCTGTAAATTACTAAAAGTCAGGGCCATGCCGTCTATTACACATACTCAGTAGAGCCCAGTAAGGGACTTTGAGCACAGAGGTTGTATAAGAAATGCCAGGGGGAAGCATGTTGGAAAAGCGTTTCAGCCACTGGGCTGATACAGACTGCCCTCAAAGGAAGTTCGTTGAGGACACTCGTTCTTTTTTCTAAAGGTTTTTCTCCAGGAAAGGAACTCTCGTGATGAAACGCATCTGGCTGAGAGCGTACAGAGCAATGACATTAAATGTAATTGACATTAAAGCATCTCCCTGGACTGTGGCTGACGGAGCTCCCAGGCTTCAGGGCTCGGGTTGCACCAAGCACTGACATTCAAGCTTGCCCATCGTCTGGAACACTGAATTCTTCTCCTTTCCCCAGGCACGGAACGGCCTCCAGGGGGTTGAGCAAATAAGAGCTTCAGCTACTTTCTCTTTACGGAGAAAGGTGCAGCTCAAAACTTTTATCTGATCGAGTTCCTTTTTTCTCCTGCCAGCTTCTCCTTTGAGTCCTGTTGCCTGGACCACATAAATCCCCAGAGATGTACCTCCCCCAATTAAGATTTTGGCAGAAGTATGGAAAATACAAACCCTGTTTTCGTGCCCTTGAATAAAGCAGAGGCAGGCTGGAACATTCAAAAGGAACCCGACTAGGGACTAACAGGGAAGGGGGCAATAGACACGGACGCGGAGCAGAACAACATTTACAAACATTGGTTCTTAAACAATTGGCCCAATTAGCTTGCTCACAGGCACCGTTCTTTCCACCTCTAGGCTGAGTAAATTCCTCTTTAATTCTTTGGCTTTTCTTCCTTTGGTTTTTTTGTTTGTTTGTTTTGGTTTCTTTTCAGAGAAGACGTTGGGATTAGACATCTGTCATATACTGACCTTCTGACCAAATGGTGGGTTGATGGCCTGCCCCGGGGTGAATACAGAGCTCCCGTAATTCTCAGCTCTCATTCTCCATGGCAGCAAGACAGAGCATGGCTGAATCATGCTGTCACCCCCTGCTCCATGCAGGTAGGGTCAAAGATGATCTCCTCGCCCCCTCTCCTGACTTGACTTCTATGTGTTAGTGAGAAGCTAGCTTCTCTTTGTGATTGGAGTGTGGGCCGGCGAACTTGAAGACACAGAACTAGCTCTCTACCTTAAAGCTCTAAATAGCTCTAGAAGTTATCGACACATCAGCTAATGGGACAGCCCTTCAAGGAGGCCACATGGGCAATGGCCTGTTCTATGATACTTATGGGCCTCTCTCCATTTGGGGGGTTGGGGGTCTTGCCCATTTGTGCTATCCATGCAGCTGGGGCCTTGCAAAGGTGGATGTTTTATTCCAGAGTTCTGTAATGTTAGACTGAGGGAGACCTTGGATCTCTTATTATGTCCAACATCATGAAATATGGCACAGCACATGAAATAGATTGGGTGACTATTTAGAGTTCAGGGATGGTCACTGGCTTGGAATCAGGAGGTCCAGGTTTGAGCCCTAGATCTATTACTAACTAATCTGCATGAACTTCATCTTTCTAAACCTTCTGGAAAGGTTTAGATAAATTCCTTCATCTTTCTAAGCCTCTAAAGTAATGATTGCTTTGATTTTCACTGAAATTATCCCAACTCAAGGTGGAAGCACAGATGGTCTTTCACTGATCAGAAGTTCTGATGAGCAGTTATATAGGCTTTAATGAATATACCGGGAAATGAAACATGCAGTTAATGACATTTGTTTGGGGATCAAAGATCTATCTTCCTTCCTTCCTTCCTTCCTTCCTTCCTTCCTTCCTCCTTCCCCGTCTTTCTTTCTCTTTTCTTTTTTCCTTTCCTTTCTTTTCTCTTTTCTTTTCTTTTTTCTTTTCTTATCTCTTTCTTTTTTTTCTCTCTCTCTTTCTTTCTCTCTTTCTTTCTTTCTATGTCTACACCCAACGTGGGACTCCAACTTACAACCCTGAGATCAAGAGTCGCATGCTCTACCGACTGAGCCGGGCAGGTGCCCCTGGGATCAAAAGTATTTCAAAATATAGGGCTCATTCAGAGAAAAATCAGAAGAGCCTTGGGGGTTAAAAAAGTGGGGACTGTTCGACTAGATGCTACGGAAATCCCTCTAGTTCTGACAGTTTGGAATTCTTGTCTTGTGTTGTCATCCTATAGAAGTTGTCATTGTACAGACTGGAGAAGGTTGGGGAGGGAAGGAGTATTTACTTGATGAGCACTACTTGTGACACAGCACGTCTGTTCTCTCATTTAACACAACCATCCTGAGGAAGGTGTGATTATCCTATTGATGGAGAAACAGACGCAGAGAGGGTTAGCGTGTGCACAGCTTACAACTTGGACTGCACTCTTCAGGGGACACCAGGCATCAGGGCATGAGGACCACAAAGCAATACGTGGGAGAGACCCACATGGGGAGGAACCAAGGCCTCCTGCCCACAGCCAGCACCCTCTAAATACGCCACCTTGGAAGCTGTCGTAGATTGAATGTGTCTCCTCCATTATTATCATGTTGATGCCCTAACCCCCAATGTGGCTCCATTGAAAGACGCGGCCTCCGAGAAAAACAAGTATCGTATGATTTCACTCATCTGTGCAATTTAAGAAACACAACAGATGAACAGAGGGGAAGGGAAGGAAAAAGAAGGTAAAAACGGAGAGGGAGGCAAACCGTAAGAGAGTCTTCAATACGGAGAACAAAGTGGTGGTTGCTGGAGGGGCGGTGGGTGGGGGATGGGCTAACTGGGGGATGGGCATGAAGGAGGGCACTCGTTGGGATGAGCACTGGGTGTCACATGGAAGTGATGAATCACCGGGTTCTACTCCTGAAGACGAGGCTATATACTGTATGTTAACTAACTTGAATGAAAATAAATAAATAAATACATTTAATTAAAAAAAAAAAGATGGGGCCTCTAAGCAAGTAATTGAGGTCAAATGAGGTCAAAAGGGTGGGGCCCTAATCTGGTAGGATTATTGTCCTTATACAAAGAGACGCCGGGGAGAGTGCCTCCCCTCCCCTCCCCCGCCGTGCTGGCCCCTGCACCCGTCCACCAAGAAAAGGCCACGTAAGAACACAGTGAGAAGGTTGCTGTCCACAAGGAAGAGAGTCCCCTAGGAAACCGAATTTGCCAACACCTTGATCGTGGGCTTTTAGCCACCAGACCTGTGAGAACACAACCACTGGCAAAGCTACCGGGCCCGTGATATTTTTCTTACGGCGGGCCAGTCAGACAAATATGGACAACCAGATCCTTCAGCCCTGCCAAGGCTGCAGATAACCAGCGCCAGCCTGACTGCAGACTCGGGAGCAATCGCGGGCCAGAGCCGTCTAGCTAACCTCTTCTGAATCCCTGCCCCACAGAGACGGTGAAACAATCAGTGTTTGTAGTTTTAAGCCCCTAACGTGGGGAGTGGGTCACTGGTTTCGCGGTGAGAGATACTTGACGCCAGGGGACAGGGAGGGGACCCTATTTATCCCCAGGGCGTTTTGCATAGCAGCAGGAAGGAAGCGGCAGTCGTGGATGGGGCTTTACTTGTGGGATGGGGCCCAGCTCTGCTCTGTCCTGCAGGCAAAAAGCTCATACGATGCTTCCTTCTTTCAGCTCTGCAAAATGGTGGAGAGATGCTTAGCTGTGCTTGGGCCCGCAGAGTAACATCTCCCTAATGATGCTTCCTTCTCCCTAAAAAGATTTGCTGAGCATTCCTCAGCCCTGCTTGTGGCTCCAGGGACCACCCCCCACCCCCACCCCCCGCCAAGAATATCACCAATTGGATGCTTTCTTTCCAGAACTCTTTTACCTTGCTAATAAATTGTTTGGTTAATGTTTCTATTGAACGCTGAGGCTTATGACCACAGTAACGTTTAACAGTTTGAGAAGCAGCAACACTGAGGGATATACATTCAGTCCTGGGAGAATGGAGGAATCGTGGGGGTTAAACACCTGGGACCGATTTATCGGCGGGCTCCGAGAAGAACTTGGAGAGGTGACTGCCACCGTTGCAGAATTTTCCGAGTGGGTTTAGGACATCAGGCCTAACCTTAAACGATCCCCGTTTAGAATGTCAGAGCCACAGTACCTTAGAAATCACCAGGACCTTAGAAATCAACTTCTTTCTTTATGCCGCAAGTAAAGAAGAAACGAAGGCCCAGGGGCTCAGTGCCCTGCCCACGTGTCAAGTGCCATGCAGGTAGATGATTCGGCAGGGGCTGGAGCTCTGGCCTTGGCATTTGAAGTGCAGGCTGTTCTAAGTGCCTCCAGGGCTCCCTCCAGAGGAGAGTGTGGAACTATCACCCTCTCCTGTACCAGCACGGTACCACACCCCTCTCTGTGGTCACACATTTTCTTCCTGCTCCTTCCTACCTGGTCCCGTCTGCACAAAACCCAGAGCCCCATGTCGGGCTCTGTGCTGACAGCTCAGAGTCTGGAGCCTGCTTGGGATACTGTGTCTCCTCCTAGTTATTTTCTCGTATAAGTTCTGCTGTTGGGTATATCATTTTAGTTGCGCAAAAAACCCACAAAGCCAGTAGACTACCCAAATATTTACAGTCCGTGTGATCAAAGTTTGTTCAATTGTTGACCTCACATTGTGTTGTGGTAAATACGGGGGCTCTGGAGCTAGACGGACCTGGATTTAAAATCTGCATTATCCCTTCTGGGTGACGGACCTGGCCAAGTTACTTGGCCGCTCTGAGCCCCGGGTTGTTTTCATTTACCGAATATGGTGGTTGTTAGTGCCCAGGTCGCAGGTGGTTATGAGGGTATTAAATAAGATCATCCCATAAAGGACTTCTCAGTGTGGTGCAGAGAAAATGTTCAGTGGATATTAGCTATACTTTTTCTATCTTGTATCTAATACCTTAGCCCCCTTTATGTGCCAGGAATTGTGCTAGGCACTGGGGATTCCAATATAAGAGACAATAATTTTCTCAAGAAGTTCAGGAAGTAGTTCCTATCTAGGCTTGGCTCTAAGACCTTTGGAAAATGTGGGAAAGACCAATGATCTGTCAACACACTAAAGAAACGAATGTATTTAAATATGGATGTGTGTGTGTTATTTTTAAAAATGATTAAGACAGTGTCTGAAAAGCTCAGCAAAAAGCCAGTATCTCCTGGGAGCCATTTAACAGCTATTTTCAGTGAGAAGATAAATATCAGGCTGTGAACTTTCCAGAACGTGCTCATTCACGATTACCTGCAGGCCACTATGAAGACAGAGCTGCTGTCCCCACCCTGGGCGAGCCCGGGCATGAAGGGAAGAAGGGGGGAGAAACAGATCCAGTGGGTGAGAAGGGTGAGTACTGTCCCCTAGGGTCTGTTCAGGTTCCCCATGCACCTACAGGCAACAAGTGATGCCCCAAGCAGGTGTGGGAATCATCTGAGTGTGCGTAACGTCTGAACGAGAACATGAGAATAGGTGGCTTGCTGAACGGAGTCAATAGATGTTGAAAAGCCGTGTGCTGCATGGGTTATAATTTCTGTTAGCTTTACTGCTTCAGTCTTAACTATCTCACACTTAACAGAATAGGGATGGTCAACTGACTTTTGGAAGGCAGTGAGGTAAGTGCTGTTCCGGTGGAGACGCCAAGCTGTGCCGGGGGCCACATGGGGGAGGGAGCGGCACCCTGGACCTGATGAAGTGTGGGAACACCCACAGGACAGCTGTGATGCCCTGCGTCTACAAGGAATGGCGTTTTCCATAATTCTCTGCAAATACTCTCAGTTGAGTCATAACTGTTGCCTAATAAAGTTCTTTTTAGGGCACCTGGGTGGCTCAGTTGGTTAAGCATCCGACTCTTGGTCTTGGCTCAGGTCATGATCTCACAGTTTGTGAGTTTGAGCCCCATGTCAGGCTCTGCACTGACAGGGCAGGGCCTGCTTGGGATTCTCTCTTTCTCTCTCTGCCCTTCCCCCACTCATGCATGTGCCGGCTGTCTCTCTCAAAATAAATAAATAAACTAAGGGGCGCCTGCGTGGCTCAGTCGGTTGAACATCCCACTTCAGCTCACGTCATGATCTCACGGTTCATGAGTTCGAGCCCCGTATTAGGCTCTTTGCTGTCAGCATGGAGCCTGCTTTGGATCCTCTGTCCCCACCCTCCTCTCTGCCCCTCCCTTGCTCACACATGTTCTCACTCTTTCTCTCTCAAAAATAAACATGAAGAAATCTTGCCATTTGCGACTACATGGACGGAACTGGAGGGTATTATGCTAAGCGAAATTAGTCAGAGAAAGGCAAATATCATATGACTTCGCTCATATGAGGACTTTAAGACAGAGAACAGATGAACATAAGGAAGGGAAGCAAAAATAATATAAAAACAGGGAGGGGGACAAAACACAAGAGACTCTTTAAATATGGAGAACAAACAGAGGGTTGCTGGAGGGGTTGTGGGAGGGGTTAAGTGGGTAGGGAGCATTAGGGAATCTACTCCTGAAATCATTGTTGCACTAGATGCTAACTAACTTGGATGTAAATTAAAAAAAATAAATTAATTAAATTTAAAAATAAAATTAAATTAAATTAAATAAATAAACATCCAAAAAATTAAATAAATAAATAAATGAACTTTATAAACCGATCTTTTCCGTTTCTAGTCCAAAAGGGAAGAAACGAGGAACTCCGTGCCCAGCCCTGGGCTCTGCCTGATGGAATCTGCTGGACAAGTAGTCTAATAAGACTTGGTCTCCAAGTCCAAGTGACTTATAATCCATGTGGGGAGGGAGAGCTAAGATAGATGGAGCAAATAATTTTACCCATTAAGTATTTCTCAAGCCCCTGCTGTGCCTGCCTGAGCTGTGATTTCTCTTCCTCACAGCCAGAACGGCTGGACCTCACCTCTAGGGCAGTGGTCCTCCAAGAGCCATTTTCAAACAGCGTCAGCATCATCCGCCAACCTGTTACAAATGCAAATTGTCGGTCCCCTCCCGCAGTCCCTGGGGTGGGGCAGGTGCTCTGTGTGTTAACAAGCCCTCAGGTGCATATGACGGGTGCAGGCACTCAAGTTTGGGAACCATCGGATTCAACAGGTCTGGTTGGTGTGGGAGGCCAGAGAACTGCTTGTCCGGGGGCAGCTCCTGGAAGGGCTCGAGCTCACCCTGCATCCTGAAGCTGAGCAGGACCCCAAAGAGCCGTGGGACGACCTTTGAGGGGAAAGACGAGCCAAAGGGGCGAAAACAGGAAGGAATGGAAAGCATAAAGCCAGTAACCTGCTCTTGACTCAGCCCTGAAGAAGGCATCCCTCTAGTCACTTCACAAACGATTCCTGAGTGTCTACCTTTGCAGCTGATTATTTGTGATTGATAACTCACCAATTTCCAAAAAGGATTCAAGGGGATTTACAGTGTCGCAACACGTCTAACACAGGGGCATAAATAATGCGAGTAGAACAGAGTCCCACTAAAAGAACTGGGAAATAGATCTTTCAGGCACCAGGGATGGATTAACTGAGGGCTTGCTGGGAGCAAGGCCCTGCGAGAGATGCTGTGGGGCTTGCGGAGAGATGAGGGAACGCACAAGGGAAAAGGCACACAAATAACCGCATTTGGGCAAAGAGCTGTGCGGGTTTGAGATGTTTCCAGCTGCGGAAGAGGGTGCCCAGGCCTCGAAGGAAGGAGAGGGTTTGGGTGCTGAGATTAGGGCCACGGTTGGGCCTGGGAAGGAGCATCAGCGGAAAGAACAGTGTCCACAAAGTCCCCAAGGCAAGAAGCCTACCCTACCCACCTACCACGGGTAGGGTAAACCAATGGGAACCATGGGATCTCTCACACCGAAAAAGCTGAGGCTAACTCTTACCGGATCTCACCTTCCGTTAGAGGCATTTGCGTCCAGTGTGCTGGTCAGTGGGGAGTCACCGGAGGCGTTACAGCAGGAGAGTAACGTGAAGGAAGTTGCATTTTAGGAAGCTGAATTTAGCAGAAGAGTGTAGGATGGGGCAGACGCAGGGAGTCCAGGAAGGGAGGTCGCTGAGGAGCTGGGGTCTCAGCTGGAGAGGAGGAAGGATGGCCTGAGCTGGGGCAGCAGGGGCATAAGGAAGAGAGGGAGTTGAAAGAAAGGCTTTGGAGTTATAATGGACAGCTTGCTACTCAAAGTGTGGTCCTGGGACCAGTGGCACCAGCATCGACTGGGAGCTTATTAGAAATGTGGGGCTTTAGGCCCCACCCAGATCCTTACTGAGTCAGAATCTGCATTAAAATTTTTTAATGTTTATTTATTTATTTATTTATTTATTTTGCGGGGGGGGGGGGGTGGAGAGAGAGAGAGAGAGAGAGAGAGAGAAAGAGAGAGAGAGAACGCCAAGCAGGCTCCACGCTGTCAGCACAGAGCCCAACATGGGGCTCAGATTCACAACCCATGAGATCATGACCTGAGCCAAAACCAAGAGTCGGATGCTTAACCGACTGAGTCACCCAGGCGCCCCCAGAATCTGTCCCAGAATTTTAACAAGAACCCTGGGCGGTCTATATTCACAGTAAAGTCAGAGAAGCATTGTTCCTCAGCCCAGACAGCTTACTGACCAAAAGTAGGGAGTAGAGAAAGGAGATTCTAAGGTAGTGTCAGATGTTTTGAGGGTTAGATCATAAAGAGTAGGGGGCAGAGTCAGAATAAGTTTGTGCTGAGGCGGAGAAGACACGACTGATGGTCAGCTTGTGGGTTCAGAAGCCTATAGTAAGAGGGATATGCTGGGAGCCAGAATGTTCGTTTTAATTTTTGTATCTTTACTTCGAGTCCAAACTGTATGGTGTAGCCACTTAAATCATATTATGTACCACTGCTTCTGTAAAATGGAAAAATGACGATATTACCCAGATTTTATAGGGGAAAAAATCCAAATTAAGTCACCAAACATTTGCCAACAATAATGATAATAGTGTTGATAACAACATATATTACCGTTTGTTGAGTGCTTGCTCTGTTCTAGATAAAGTACTAAATAATTTACTTCTATGTAAATCCGTAAGAACAGGCCTGCCCCAAACTGCCTTTTTTGTTGTAAATTTTTGTACCATAGGGTTTATCTACTTATTTGTCTATCTCCCCCCCCTCCACCCAAAACAAAAAACCTCTTTGGTTTCCCAGTACTAAATATAAGGTCTTACACTAAACTCGATTTTTTGGGTTTTGTTTCAATGAATGGAAAACCAATGGAGGGAGAGTAACTACCTGTACAGTGCTTTAAACATCATGCTGTTTGCACACACATGATGTTTTGTTTATGTATCTACCTCACATAGGCAGAGACACCTTTCATCATTCTGTTCCCAGTAGTGAACCCAGCATCAGGCATATAGTAAGTGCTCAATAAATTTGGACGAATGAATGATCTTGTAGTTTGCACTCAAAGGTTTTCGGAATGTGATAATCGACTCCTAAAGTTAGTAAAAGGGACCCCGGAATCCCCAGGACTGAAGCAACCAAAGAATGTTGTAACATAATCAAGTACGTTTTCATTTGGCCAAAGAACGGATGTCATAACCAAAGAGTCGCGATCTCTATGAAGTTCTAGACAAAAGAAGCAGAAAAGTGAGGTTTGGACGGTGTCATTCTACCCTGTGCAGGGAACAGCCTGTTCTTCTAATGAAAACAGACACCTCTTCAAGCTGGAGACGGCTTGTCCAGTTACACCAGCCGGATGGAAGGATCCTTCTAGTTACCACAGCATCCCCTGGTCTGTAATCTGCCCTCCTGAGGACCTGTAACCGCACCTGGCCCCTCGGGAGTGTTCTAAACAAGTAACCAATCTTGGTATAGGCTGCTAAAACCAGCCTGACAGAGTAGAAAGAAGTTTGGATCCCAGCTCCATCACTGCCAAGTCTGAAATCTTGAGCAAGTTCCCTGACTTCCATGAGTGTTCGTTTCTTCATCTGTAAAAGAATGAAACTAACTTCCCAAGGTTATGAACGTTAAGCAACAAAACAGTGTAGGGGCGCCCGAGTGGCTCAGTCGTTGAGCGTCTGACTTCGGCTCAGGTCATGATCTTGCAGTTGACGAGATCGAGCCCCACGTGGGGCTCTGTGCTGACAGCTCAGAGCCTGGAGCCTGCTTCGGATCCTGTGTCTCCCTCTCTCTCTGGCCCTCCCCCGCTCATGCTCTGTCTCTCTTTGTCTCTCAAAAATAAATAAACCTTAGGGGCGCCTGGGTGGCGCAGTCGGTTAAGCGTCCGACTTCAGCCAGGTCACGATCTCGCGGTCCGTGAGTTCGAGCCCCGCGTCAGGCTCTGGGCCGATGGCTCGGAGCCTGGAGCCTGTTTCCGATTCTGTGTCTCCCTCTCTCTCTGCCCCTCCCCCGTTCATGCTCTGTCTCTCTCTGTCCCAAAAATAAATAAAAAACGTTGAAAAAAAAAATTTTTTTTAAATAAAAAATAAATAAATAAATAAATAAACCTTAGAAAAAAAATTTAAAACAATAGTGTAGATAAAACCCAGTGTCTAGAACCTAACAAAATAACCATCAAGGCTCCTGTCCATCCCTGCTTTTGATCATCCTCCCCCACCCCCACCCTCGGATATCCCTCTGATGGTTAACAGGGACATATTATTATTCTGCATTCCTGCAGGTGGATGCAGGCCCATGGTGACCACCATGGCCTCAGCAGCAGCAAGCCTGTCTTCATACGCTTATTTGCAGTTTCCGGACTTCCTAGCAATTCCTCCAGCTGACTTTAGGGCCAGTGTTCTTCTCGCCCAACCCCAAGTCTGTAGGACCAGTTCCAGACCCTCTTTTTTACTCTTTCATCCTCCTGGGCACCTAAAGAGCATGAGGTCTACCTAGAACACATGGAATCTAGTGCGCTCTCCCCAAGCAGAGACCACGGAAGTCCCGATGATGCCAAGGGCAGAACTGGCCACAGGTCAACAACCAGACTGGACTGTGGGTGCTGGAAGCCACCTTTCCCTTTTCCAAGCTCTGTGAAAGGTCTGCTACTTCCAATGTGCAGAAAGGGTCTTGAGGTAATCTCAAGGGAACGAACAAAAGAAAAATTCAGGGGCATAGGAACGGAATCCCCCACCACAAGGCCATATGGGCTTGTCTTACATTAAAAGTCCACTAAAACCTCTTTTGATTGGTGGCCCTGATCTTTCCATTCGTTCCACCTTCCAACCTCCCTCTGGCACTGGCTTGTTCTTACCCCGCGAGCCTGAAGGGGGAGCCGCCGAGCCCAAATTCTGGGAAATCAGTGGTGTTCGGAGGTAGGGAAGTTTCTAGTAGTTACGGCCTGCCTCCCCTGTGCCAGGTGCCTCTCCTCCAACTTCATCACTTTTGCCCAACCCCAGGGCTACACCCTCTTGAGAAGGATTGACTATAAATGGTCATCAGGGGGAAGCGGCCAGAATGCCAAGAGCTATAAGCCCGACAGAGCTTGTGTATCAGCCTGACAGCTTCAATAGCCCAGAGTCTGCATGGAATCCCAAACAGCCCTTGTTTCTTCCTCCCCAACCACAGGCTGCCTGCCTGCCTCCTTGGCCTTGTTTAAACAAGAGACAGCAGGCTGCGTTTGGACGAGAAGGCTGGTGACTGTTCCTCAGTGCTGGAGAGCAGGTCAGCAAGTCACTGCTCAGACTGAACATGAATTGCTTTCCTGCTTTGGGGGTCTTCCCGGATTCTAGAAAGTGGGGGGCGGAGGAGTTTTATCATTTGAGAAGTCTGCTGCCAGAGGTGAGGCATGACCATGAGCAGGAGTCAATTGTCGGGGACTGCACGTACTAATAATTACAGCAAACGTGACTGAATGCCAGGCCTGGCATTAGGCACACAGAGTGCTCGCCTGGCCCTTGGCACGTAGTAAGTACTCAGTAAGTGACAGCCATTACCAGCAACCATCTTGTAGACCATCCTACAAAAAGATCAGCTTTCTTTCTCCTTTGTTTTTTGGCAGCTCAGGATGCAGACACTCAGAGAAGTTCAAAGACTTATTCAAGCCTCTGTGGCCAGCAAGTCAGAAAGATGGAGTGCAGAGCCAGGCCGATTTGGTTGCAGAGATCATTCTGTGCCCCCTATACCGTGGTGGCAAGGAGATGACCACGGATCATGGTCCCAGCTCTGATTATTCCCTCCCCATGCCCCTCCTACATCCTCATTCTGGGCTTGTAGTAGGAGTTGAAATCAGTGACCTCCGAGGATCCTTCCAATATGACGTGCCGTGACTTGGGATTGCCAGTCTTGGGGAAAGGGGGAGCTCCTCCCTGGCTGAGAAATCTGCCTCCTTCTCTAAGAGAAAGCTGTCACAGATGAGGACAGATGATGGAGTTTCCTGAGAAGAAATGAAGAGCTTGGGCTCTCTTATCAGGCCCTAGGGAAGACAGGCTACCTGGGATGAAGGACGCTTCGGAGAGCAGAATGCCTGTTCTTGAGCTGACTGAGGCCACCAGGCCACCAAGGTGGCCAAAGGAAGTGGAACCGGAGAAACCTTTTCCAAACAACCCGAGCTGGAAATCTACATTTGGAAATCTACCGCGGTCATTTCCTCTTTCCACTTTATCCACTGCCCTCCCCTAGTCCACTGAGGGATCCATGGCTTTCCATCACAGAGGAGCTGCAGAGGGCGGGGTCATGTATCTGGCCAGGGCAGTGCTGTGGCATCGCACCCCAAAGCCGGGGCCAGGGTACTCCAGCTTCCGCCAGAAGCACCGGAGGACAGCCACCCACACCAGACTCTCCCCCCCCCCCCCCCCCCCATACATCAGGATTCAACTGACTTCGTTTTGTGGCTTTTCTCTGAAAGTCCTTTCCTTCCAGTCTTGGAAACAACTGTGGTAGCGGGCTAGTTACTGGGAGTCTGAGGACCCTTGGGGCTGCTTTACTCCGCACCACTTCGACTGTGCTGCAGTGCCCCCCCTGAGGGGGATGGGCAGCCAGTCAGTACCCTTCCCAACTCCGCCCTTCCCCAGTCGAAATTCACCTCCTCCGAACGCCCTCTGAGACTTTAGCACTGTATCCAACAGCACAGCCTTCTGGCCCCACCCCCTCTGTGGAATTTACAAGGTTCACATGCTATTGATTATGTTCTCATGTATATTTCTCTGAGGTTGGTGCTGTGTCTCAGGTTTCTAATTTTTTGTTTCCTTCTCTATTTTGTCCACCCATTAGATCAGGAGGACTTTAGGAACAAAAAGCCCTGAGTCTCCTCACCTCCCTCCGTCCTGAGTTTTGCAGCATCCAATCTGGGCTCCGCACAGGGCTCCGCCGTGCGGGTTCATGCAGGGTATGTGGGTACCATGCAGCGGGTTCACTCTGCCCTCATGTCTCCAGGATCGGGGCATAGGAGAGGGCAGTGGGGAAATATCTGCTCTTTAGAGACCCTGGCCCAACATAAGGGTGGGGGGGGGGGAGGAGGAGGGGCAGAACAGGGCTGGTTCTCCCAAAGCCCAAATGGCCAAGCGTCTATTGTTGCCCCCCTGAAAATGAGCTGTCGGGCCCCTGCTGGGGAATAGCCTCACGGAGCTGGGCTTCCCAGAGGCAGCTGGGCTCAGAGGGTCCAGGAGGAGGTGCAAAGAGGGAGAGATGCTGCCTTGGCTGTGAGGGCCTCCGGGACTCCCAGGGGAATCCACAGTCCTCATATATATTTATGTGACTGCAGATGCTAATGAGGGCTGTGGAGCCAAAGCCCTACTGGGCTTCGGGAGCAAACGCCTTACTTGCAACAGTCTCCTTTGTCTGCGGGGCGTTAGGTTCAAATTGCAGATCTGGGTTTGGAAGTGCAGCTGAACGTGGAAAACTGCCCAGACCTAGAGCTGAATCACAGTGGGCCCTGGGAGAAAGCAGAGTTTCCAACTGCGTTGCCTTGGACGATACACTGAAACCCAGGTCCGGCTGAGGTCACCTTGTCTACCTTCCGGGCTCCCAGAAGGGCAGTGCCCAACTCCTCTTAGGGAGATTTTCACCCCATTCTGAAGGCATCACCCCACCCCACCCCCCATCACTCGTCTAGTCCAGTGACAGCAACCTGTGGAAGTTCCTCCTTTTGGCTAACTTAAATCTGGCTGCAATGAACCCTGCTTTTTCTTGCTGCTTCCAGGGAGGTCAGGCCACAGCCATCTTATAGAGACTACCTACTTGGCCTGGGAACTCCCTGCTGCTTCGTCTGTCCCAGCTCAACCACCAGGTTTGGTTTTGTTTTTTACCTACTCATCCCTGGGCACCTACAGACAGATGAGTCTCAGACTCCATTCTCCCAGTCGTATGGTCCTATGTGGGGACAGAGGCAGGGGGAGGGAGCAAGAGACATAAAGATGCATTTATTACAACAAATTGTATTTGCGCAAATGGCGCTATGGGCAAAGTCTCTGGGAGCAGAGCCAACAGCAACCAGCTCTGCTTGGAACTGAGGGGTAAGATTTCACAAAGGGGCTCACCTCTGATCTTGGCTATAAAGGTCAAGTAAGACTTTCCCAGGTAAAAAAGGAAGGGAAACGGTGTTTGTTTGTTTGTTTGTTTGTTTGTTTAGAGAGAGCGCTAGAGAAAGAGTGAGCGTGCGTGGGGGAGTGGGGCAGAGGGAAAGAGACAGAGACAGAGAGAGAGAGAGACAGAGAGAATCTCAAACAGGCTCCATGCTTAGCATGGAGCTCTACTTGGGGCTCAATCCCACGACCCTGGGATTACAACCTGAGTGGAAATCAAGAGTCGGACTCTCACCCGACTGAGCCACCCAGGTGCCCCAGGAGGGGAAAGGGTGTTGTAAGCAGAGGGAAGACCGTGCATGAAGGCTGGAAGATCTAAAAGGGTCTGCCCCATGCGGAACAGCAAATCACATGAAGGAGCTTGAACCCTGTCTTCTAGTCTAGAGGCAACAGGCAGCTGAAGCCTGTGCTAAGCCAAGGGGTATTAACCCTGGTCAGCTTTGAGTCATAGAAGGGAACCCTGGAGACAGTACAGGCTGGGCTGGGGAGGGAGCGGGAGAGGAGGAAGGGCCCCTGGGAGCCTCCTGTCTTTTTCTAGCAAAAGAGAAAGCCATTTCAGGAGGGGTGGCCCTTAGATATTTAAGCCATTATTGAAGCAACATTTAAAAATAAAAGTTATACCCACTTATTATACAAAACTTGGCCAATAAGGACAAAATAATGAGGAAAATAACTATCACCAGTAAAACTTCCTTACAGCCTTTTTTCGGTGCCTTTACATGAGCGCAAAGTAGCGACTGTACCGTATGTCCCGTTCTGTTGTGTTTTCGTTAGTCAACATGATATCGTAAGCGTTACCCAAGTCATGAAAATTCTTTGTTATGTCTTGCTAACAGCATTCTATTCGATTGTACAGATTCACGAACATAATTTACTTAGCCATGATCCTATCTGGGGACACTTAGTTTGTGCTAGTGTTTTTACTGCAGTAAACATTTTTGGACATAAACTTGGTACATTCTGTTTATCTCTTCAGCACAGGTTCCCAACAATGGCCAAGACTATGAGTATTTTTAAAATTCCTGAGGCAGAGGCGCCTGGCTGCCTCAGTTGGCTGAGCGTGCAACTCTCGATCTCGGGGTTGTGAGTTCGAGCCTCGCGTTGGGTGGAGAGATTACTTAAAAAAAAAAAAATCTTAAAATTCCTGAAGCAGACTTCGAAACTATTCCTTAAGGTAGTTTATGCTACATGTACCCTAATGTTTATAGCGGCACTTTCAACAACAGCCAAATTATGAAAGGAGCCTAAATGTCCATCAAGTGATGAATGGATAAAGATGTGGTTTGTATATACAACGGAATACTACTTGGCAATGAGAAAGAATGAAATCATGCCATTTGCAGCAACATGGATGGAACTGGAAGGTATTATGCTGAGTGAAATAAGTCACTCAGAGAAGGACAGATATCATATGTTTTCACTCATATGTGGATCTTGAGAAACTTAACAGAAGACCATGGGGGAAGGGAAGGGGAAAAAAATAGTTACAAAGAGAGAGGGAGGGAGGCAAACCACAAGAGACTCTTAAACACAGAGAACAAACTGAGGGTGGATGGGGGGTTTGGGGGAGAGGGGAAAAGGGGTGATGGGCATTGAGGAGGGTGCTTATGGGGATGAGCACTGGGTGTTGTATGTATGCGATGAATCACGGGAATCTACCCCCCAAACCAAGAGCTCACTGTATACACTATATGTTAGCCAACTTAATAAATGATATTAAAATAAATAAATAAATAAAATAAATACATACATACATACATAAATAAATAAAATGACAAAAATAAATAAATTTCAATTTTTGGTTAAAAATAAATAAAATAGTTTGTGCTAACTGTACCCCACTAATCGTAGATGAGCCTTCCTGGAGGGACTTTCTGAAAGCATCATACTCTTCCTCTTAACCGTTCTGATGACACCTTTTCAGGGTGCAGAACATGTCACCCCTGAATACCCTTGGGTCCAGACCAGGAGCCTCTCTCTCCTCTTTATCATTGCCTCAAAGCTAACACCCTCTTTCCCAGATTCCCCAGAATAATGGCCAGTAACAGCAGATATGGTTTGCCTTGATCTCTTAGAAAGAACTCATTTCTGGGGCGCCTGGATGGCTCAGCTGGTTGGGTGTCCAGCTCTTGATTTCACCTCAGGTCATGATCCCAGGGTCTTGGGATTGAGACCCACATTGGGCTCCGCACTGAGCATGAAACCTGCTTAAGATTCTCTCTCTCTCTCTCTCTCTCTCTCTCTCTCTCTCTCTCTCCCTCTGTCCCTCTCCCCTACTCGCATGCACTCTCTCTCTCTTTCTCTAAAATAAAAATTAAAAAAGAAAGAAAGAAAGAAAGAAAGAAAGAAAGAAAGAAAGAAAGAGAAAGAAAAAGAAAGAAAGAAAGAAAGAAAGAAAGAAAGAAAGAAAGAAAAGAAAGAAAGAGAAAGAAAGAAAGAAAGAAAGAAAGAAAGAAAGAAAGAAAGAAAGAAAGAAAGAAAGAAAGAAAAAGAAAGAGAAAGAAAGAAAGAGAAAGAACTCATTTCTGGGATGGGACAGCAGGTCCAGGATTATCCCAAAGTGAGCCACGTGTCACTAATGCTCGAAAGATCAGCGCTGGCATTAGTCAGAGCACAGAACTGCTTTTCATGTGGCTGAAGGCACTGCAGAGCCTGATTTCTGGGAGATTCCCTGGTTCTGTCCTGTTACTGCTAAAGTATTTTTATGCTAGTCAGACCACAAACTTGCTCATGTTTGTAAAGCAGTCTTGGATGAATATATTCATGGACGCATGCAGATGTGAGCTGACACGTCTCTTTGTGCATGCCAGATGGAAGTCTGTGCCTAATAACCACAAGGGAATGACTGCACAGTGCCTGGCTCCCGACAGACATTTTAATGTATATGATCTCATCTCGAGAGTTGGTGTGGTTAGGGAAAGAGCACAGGCTTTGCAACAAGATATGTAGAGGGTGGTGACTTTGGCCAAGTTCCTCCGTCTCTAAGCGCCTTGCCTTCCTCCTTTGTGAAATGGGAGTTGTGTCCCCATTTGGCAGATAAGGAAACTGAGCCTCAGTGACAAGTGACATAGCTGATAGAAAAATGGAGCTCTCTGGGGCTCCCTACCTCCCTATCGATCTTAAAATTCCAGCTCCCTACGTCTAAACTTCTGCGAACCTTAAGCTTTCTACCTGATGGAGAGGCCAGGACTTACCTTCTTACGCTTACTTAAATGCGTTTCTTACTACGATATGCTTCCTCATATCGCCCTCCAAATCCAGTTCGTTGGGAACAGGAGAGAATTTGAACATTTTTTTTTCCATGTGTAATAGGAAGTTCTGACTATGGCCTTCTTTCTTATTCAGGGAAACAAGATGGTCCAGAGGAAGGGACAACACAAGAAAGGGTCATCTGGACTTAAATCATCCTGAATTCTGGCTCCTCTCCCACCTGGATACTAAGGCTCTGTCTCCCGAAATGTAATATTTCTCAGCTAAGCCTGACATTGGGTCTCCTTGAGCTGATTTATTAAGCTTTGGAAAAATAAATAACAGAGTCTCCCACTTGCTTCCTTCTTTTGAAGACGTGTTTGGTCTCTGGGGAGGCGTTGCAGTGGATGACCCCGCTGGCCTGTTCATTTTCTGAAGAAGGCCCTTCTGTCTAGAGGCAGCATCCTAACATGCTTTATCTTCTCTTTCTATTTCAGGGCCCATGGATTTCCTTTAATCTCGAAATTAAGAAACACTTCGTTTTTTTGTTTTTTTTTTTAATGGTTGTTTAGGGTTATTTAATTCATACCCTGTGACTCAATCCAGCATTCTTTCCTCTGGCCAAAGCCATCTGGTTTGTGTTCATTGTGAAACATGATAATGGGATATTAAGTTTTTGAAAGTTCAGGCAGGAAAAGGGAGTGGGGGAGGCTCTATCTTACAAAAGTGGTAGCATTTCCTTCATTTTTCAAGACCCGCAAATGTAGTTGGAAGTACATTAGCTTTGGCTGGATTGTGATTCACTTGGGCCGTTGCATTTGTCAATGGAGACTCCAAACTCGTGAGCCTCAGTTTCAAGTGGAATCGGAACTCGGGGTGTCCCTCTAGCAAAGACGCTTCGGAGGAAGATGCTGGTCACCTGGATCCTGCATAAGAAGCTGGTCTGAAGGATCACATCCTGGCCTCCAGATCAGGTGCAAACTTTAAGGTTCATAGAAAGTTTGATTCCTAGGGCTGTGAGTTACCTCAAAGAAGTTTTCTCATCTGGTGATTTTTTTTCCCCTTTCCCTTCCTTTAAAAAAAAAAAGTTTATGTATTTATTTATTTAAGTAACCTCTACACCCAATGTGGGGCTCGAACCCTCCACCCCAAGATCAAGAGTTACACATTTCTCCAACGGAGCCGGCCAGGCGCCCCTCATTGATTTTCTAAGTCTGGGGTATAAACTAGCATGCTGGAACATGAAGACATTTTCATAGCTTCCTAGAGAAGAAAAAATATCCATGATGGAATATGAATGGCGTAAAATGAAATAGGAGTAAAACTCTTAAATCGCGCCCAGCATAGAGTTAGCACTCAGTACGTGTTAGTTGTTGTAGACAGAGGGTTGTTCTTGTGTGGTTGTCTTTTTGCCTTTTTGCTATTATTGTTGTTGAAATGCCATTTCCTTTTAGGAATAATTTTAACAGCATGCCGGTGGTTTGTATTTTTGTTTAATATCTGTAGTCAGCAATATTTGAAAAGTGGGCCCCACATTTATTTGGTCCCTGAAACCTAAAAGTCCGAGAAATACTGATTTAGGCATGCCTATACTTCAGATCAAATTCAGTCTCACCCATAAATGAATTCCTTTTCGAGTGACCTAACGGAAACTTAACCGCTTGGGCCATTCCACGTTGGCCCACAGGGAATGGATGTCTCTGGACAAGGAATTAGAGCGGTGATCCATGAGCTCTACTGCTCTATAGACTTCCTTCCAAGGTTGAGATTGAGCAAATGGGACCCCAGTTGCTGAGCCCCACACCCCCTTGCTGAGAACCGTTCTCTACCCTTCTACTACCTCTTCTCCTGGGTCACTAGCACCTGCTGGAACCACTGGAGGCAGGAGCTGTGTCTCCCTCAAGAGATAGCCTCACCAGTGACAGCAGTCAATTTCCTTCTGTGAGCCAAGCCTGTCAGGCCAAGCCTCACCTTTGCTTAGAATTAACAGTGTATGTGAAGAAGACAGAGCACGTATCTCCTTGGCTCTATTTATATCACACGAGTGAGAATCCTCATTTTGGGTGTAATACTTCATGTGTGACATCTGGTGTGAGAGGCGCCAAGGTAACGTTCGTTCAGCCCTGAGTCCTAGACAAGCCCACTGCAGAGCAATACCGCTGTTCCTGGAGGTTTAGGACAGGTGCATCATTCATTCATTTGTTCAACAAGTATGGTTGTGTACCAGGGGTCAGACACCACAGGGGATGCGAAAACGATCAAACCAGGATCATGCCTTCAGAGAGCTTACAGTGAAAGAACATGTGCGTGTGAACAATTACGTTTCAGAAGGTAGAAGGTGCTTGCTGACATAATGGAAAGTTGATGGCAGTTTAGAGCAGACACAGATGACCTCGACCGGGGAGAATGAGAACGCTCTTAGGATACAGACAGTATTCAGGCCATTTCAGTCATCCTAGAGTAAGCCCTTTGCGTTCAGAGCCCTTCACTGGGAATCCTCACTACTTAGGGTATTTTGCTCCCTTTGATGCAGTATGTATTGGGGGTGGGGGTTCAGGAGACAAGGACATAGGCTGGGAAGATGGGAGGTGGACACTGACCCTGCGGCTCCTGTCTTCTGGGTGTCCTCTTGGAGATTCCGGTGGGTCATCTCATTCTTGCTGAATTGAGAACCCTGAAATTTGAGGCTTTATCGGGAAGACCAGCCCCGCTGGATTCCATTTTACTAAATTCTTCAACCCCAAGAACTTGATGGTTAACTTATTCTTGAACCCAAGTGGAAAGTACATGGGAATCTGGAGAAGCCAAACTGGGCTGCACATGCGAGTCTAGATTAAAATAAATCAGAAAACTACAAGGTAGCATGGAAATCTAAGAGGCTAAAGGGTCCTACCCCACCATCGGGATCATCTGGGTCAACACCTTCCCCCAGGCTTTCTAGGGACTGGAGACGGGTTTTCATCTTCCCTGGGTCCTTCTCCTGCCCACCCTCACAGTGAAGATCAGAATCTCAAAAATTCATTAGTAGGGCTGTTATCCTTGTGGATTTGTGACACATATTTAAAATATCTTGATTATGGGGGCACTTGGGTGGCTTAGTCGGTTGAGCATCTGACTCTTGATTTCGGCCCAGGTCGTGATCTCACGGTTCCTGGCATTTAGCCCGCATCGGGCTCTGTGCTGACAGAGTGGAGCTTGCTTGGGATTGTCTTTCAAAATAATATGTGTGTGTGTATATATATATATACACACACATATATATGTATATATATATTATGCTGGCAGTTTAATGGTCATATACATATATACATATATATATTGATTATGGTGGCAGTTTAATGGTCATATACACAAAAATAAATAAATAAATAAATAAATAAATAAATAAATAAATAAATATCTTGGTTATGGTAATAGTTTCATGGACATACATCCACGCCAAAACATAACAAACCATACATTTTAAATATGCATGGTGTGTTGTATTTCGGTTATATTGCCATCATTGATGCTGTTTTTTTTTTTTTTAAGTACTTAGAATTGATGTCAAATAACCTCCCCAGACCAATGGCTTCAATAACTCAAGACCCCATCCCCCTGCATAGATCAGGCTCCCCTGTTTTGTGCGAAGTCTGTCCGTAGGGGAGGCCATGCATGCCAACACAATACAGAAAGTTACAATGGGAGGGCAGCCAGATTTGCGTCACTTCCCACTCGGATCCCCACTGTCCTCATTCCATCCAGCGTTCTCCCTCATGTTCACAGTCCAGGAGACCCACGCTCAAATCCTGGCTTGCCGTCACTTACTGATTGAGTGCCACTGAACAAGTTACTTCTCTGGGTTTCAGCATTCCGTCCATCTATAACATGGAGACCTCTTAGGGCTCCTACGGAGATTAATTCAGTCTACATATTGTGTGCCTGGCACATCTCATGGCTTCAGTCAATGATGGTGAGCCCGACTATTATGAAAACTAGGGGAAACCGTTCAAGGAAACTGGAGGGTTTGGTTCCAAAAGAGAAGAGCAGGATGGGAGACATACATGAAAGCAACTTCCCTCATTTATTCACAGGGCTTTGGGGGCAGAAAGAAGATATGTGGGGATACTGTGGTAGAAAGGACATTGTCCGTGCAGCCTATTGGCTGTGTATCTTGGGACGAGTTGCTTAACCTCCTCCCTCCGAGCCTCAGTTTCTGTATTTGTAAAATGGGGATTGAGACTACATACTTCAAGGCGTGGTTATTGGCCTGAGGTGACACACATATGAAAATATCTAGCACAGCACCCATCATAAAGTGGAGGATCCTTGGGACCCCGGGTGGCTCAGTAGGGTAAGCGTCCGGCTGTTGCTTTTGGCTTGGGTCATGACCTCACGGTTCGTGAGTCCGAGCTTCGCGTCAGGCTCTGTGCTGACAGTGCAGAGCCTGCTTGGGATCCTCTCTCTCCCTCTCTCTCTGCCCCTCCCCACCCCTCTCAAAATAAATAAATAAGCTTTTTTTTTTTTTTTTTTAATGGAGGGTCCTTTACTTGCAAGGCAACTGTGGCAACTAATCTTTGTAGCCTCAGTTGGGGGCAGTTCCCAGGAAGGGTGACTCCAGCTGAGAGTAGAATGTCCTTCCCGGTAGTAAGAGCCGTCTCAGAGTGGAAGCATTTGTAAGTACTGACTTCCTGTTGTTTGCTCCAACAGAGGACACAGGATCATCTTTGCAATCTCTAATTCAGGTGGCTATATTCCTGCAAACAGTCTTTATTTTTTTTTTTATTTATTAAAAAAAAATTCTTTTAACGTTTATTTATTTTTGAGACAGAGCATGAACAGGGGAGGATCAGAGAGAGAGGGAGACACAGAATCGGAAACAGGCTCCAGGCTCTGAGCGGTCAGCACAGAGCCCGACGCGGGGCTCCAACTCACGGACCGTGAGATCGTGACCTGAGCCGCAGTCGGCCGCTCAACCGACCGAGCCACCCAGGCGCCCCATCAAACAGTCTTTAAAGATGCGTGCATGCTTCCAAATCCCTGAGGTTGTGAGCCATTGGAAGGGCCTGGAGATAGATAGGGACACTGGGCTGGAGTCCCCGCTCTGCTACTAACTATCCATATGATCTAAAGAAAGCCACCTGACCTTGTAAGCCTCAGTTTCTCTCCTTCCATCTCTCCTTTCCTTCCTGAGCGTTATTTTCCACAGACCAGCAGCACTGGCTGGGAACGTGGAAGCAGAATCTGAGCCCCATCCCCCGCCCCAGATCTACCAAATCAGAGTTGCATTTTAACAAGATCCCCAGGTAATTCAAAAGCACCCTCAACTCTGAGAAACACTGGCTTTAGAGGACTTAGAGTAGTACTTGAATTTATGGCATCAGCTCTGTGGTCAAACTGCCTGGGTCCAAATCCTAACGTCATGCCTTACCAGCTTTTCAGTCTTCAGCAAGGGCTCAACCTCTGTAGTGTCCCACGTTCGCCTCCATAAAATGGGATCCTGGTGGTAGCTACTCAGTAGAGTGGCCGTGGAGATGGAATGAAATCACGGGGATGATGATCTCTGGATATAATTGGGTCCATAAATGACTTTTGTCATCTATAAACTTTCTCTGTCGCTATGCATATCACACAGGAAAGAGCACACGTGTTTATTCGTCACACCTTTACCGAGCCTCTAGCTCTCTGTCAGGCACTGTTCTTAGCACTGAGGACACAGAAGTCAATGATGCAGGCAAAGTCCAGACTCTCATAGCAAGGAACAATAGAAAAGTGCATGAATGGAGGGAAAACGAGTGTTTCCGACTGCGATAAATATTAGGGAGAAAATAGAACAGGGTAAGGTGAGAGTGAGCAGGTAGAACTCTGGTTAGACCAGGGAGGGTGGGTGGAGCTCAGGAAAATGTCTCACTGAGGCAATAGTTGCACTGAAACCTGGAAGGCAAGGAGCCAGCTTTGCAAAAATCAGGGGGAAAGGGCATTCCTGCGGGGGGGGGGGGGGGGGAAACAATGCAAAGACCTTGAGCCTGGAGGGACTTTGGCCTCTTGGGGACAGAAGCCTGGGCAGGATCAGACTGTGTGGGGTCCATCCCAGTGCAAGGGAAAGCAGTGGGGGCCCAGCCCGAGCAGCAGCAGGGAGCCTGGGGGTGCGGAGCTAAGGGGCAAGTGAGAACCCCAGGAGTGGCTTGGGGCTCTGGCCTCCCACAAAGGAATACCGCAGAGCCCTCCATCTGCACAGCCAGAAGGATCTAGAAATTCTCCGTTAAAATCTCCCCTCTTGCACGGTGAAAACCCAGGCCCAAAGAGTGAGGTGCTCAAGGTCACTTCTCAACACCACCTGAGGAAGGCCCCCAAAGGGGCCTGTAAACTGAATGAGTGTTATTTCTAGAGTCAGATGGAACAACTATTTCACATGGTCTCTGGCCCGCATCTCCTGCCCTTTCCCCCTCTCTTCCTCCGCTCCGGGCTCTGCCTCTCTGGCTGCCTGCCCCTCCCTGGCCCCAGATGAAATGCCTTCAAGTCATTCTGTATTCACCTCACATTCTTGCTCCACCGTTGGCTGAAGGAAGCCCTCCCACCTCGATGACTACCCTTTCCCAAAACTCCTAGCCACTTCCTGTCCGTACCAAACACTTGGGCATTTTATGACAGTCTGTCCAACATCTTTCACCATTTCCTTCTCCTCGGCCGGTCTGGTCCCCCCACCAGACTTTGATGCGTGGGGTCTTGGGTCACGAACGGGTCCTTCTCTACCCTCGGAACCAAGCACAGAGGGTTGCTTCACGATGGAAATCGGTTATCTTCTTTTAAAATCCACCCACACCCAAGCCCTTCGAGATCCCAGGGAAAACGACCAGCCGAGAAGAAACTGTTACAAAACCGACCGACCTGGGTCACAGGCATCTCCCTTTATTACGACAGAGGTGACGGTTTGATTTCTTGGTGTCAGGGTGGGACGAGCATCACGGCAGAAATCAGCTTTGCCCAAAACCGCTCTCACTGAACGGATGAACACATTCATCTCCCCGCCTGCCTGTCACCCCGTCCCTGGGGCGGCCCTTATTTCGGAGTCCCTACTGGCCGTGTGACTTGGAAGAGAGGGAAAGTTGACAAATGTGGGTTACGCTTCTTTTAGTCCGAGGCCGCGCTGCCAGCCCAGAAATACGAATGTCTTTTCCTACCTTGCCCGGTGCCTGTGATTTTTTTTTTTTTAATTTTTTTTTTTTTTCAACGTTTTTTATTTATTTTTTTGGGACAGAGAGAGACAGAGCATGAACGGGGGAGGGTCAGAGAGAGAGGGAGACACAGAATCGGAAACACGGTGCCTGCGATTTTAACGTCTTGACGGTCAGGCTGCAGGGCCCGGAGACGAGCAGAAGATAACAGGCCAGCACCGTCACGGAAAGGCCTGGAACCAAGGCTTTGACCCCGGTTTGCTTTGAGAAGAGCCAAGGTCTAGAGAAGCTGTTGGGACCTAGCAGGAGCTGGCAACCGCATCCTCTCCCGGAGTACAGGTTCAATCACTTCTTGTTTGCAAAGCTGGGTTCAGCTCTTGTGACAAGGAGCCAGGCACCAAACGGGGGGAAAAAAAACGCATGCGTTCGGAATACCGCTTTTACAGCCTCATTATTCCTTCAATAACTAACCACCGAGGGTGGGTCTGCTCTTTGCCACGCGTAGCTCTGTTGTATGTTAAGTGCCTCCCTGTGCTTTCATTTCAGGTGTTTGAGTCCCCGGCCCCGGGGGGTTGGGGGGGGGTAGCTTAGCCCGCTGCCACCATTGCATGAAGTCTGGGTAATTGGCTGCTCACTACGGACAGTGCCAGCCTGTCCCGAGTCGAAGGGAGGGTGAGTCCAAGGAACTTCAGAGCCTTAATAAGAACATCATCGTTTCACAGACGGAGAAGCTGAACCCTGGATCATGTCATGCCGAGACAGCATCAAGACACTCTCCCAATTTGCACGCACCCCAGTTGGGTCACACATGGGACCCCTGACTTCCTTCTTCCTCAGCCTATAAGCCTTGTGTGTCTAACGCACATCAGCTGAGGTCACGGCCAAGCTTTTCCCAGGTCAGACAATTCAGGTCCGAATCTGCCATTTCCCCAACTCCTGTCAAAGGTGTCTTAGATCCTGCTCTATGTGGCTTCTCAGATGTTTCTTTTCTTTCCTTCTTTCCTTCTTTCCTTCTTTCTTTCTCTTTTTTTTAACGTTTATTTATTTATTTATTTATTATTTTATTTTATTTTATTTTAATTTTTTTTAAACGTTTATTTATTTTTGAGACAGAGAGAGACAGAGCATGAGCAGGGGAGGGGCAGAGAGAGAGGAAGACACAGAATCCGAAGCAGGCTCCAGGCTCCGAGCTGTCAGCACAGAGCCCGACGCGGGGCTCGAACTCACGAGCCGCGAGATCATGACCTGAGCCGAAGTCGGAAGCTCAACCGACGGAGCCACCCAGGCGCCCCATTTCTCAGATGTTTCTTATGTTCAGTGGGGATCCCGCACAGACCTTGCAGCGTCTGGTTCAGTGGGGCCTGAGATTCTGCCTGTCTAACCAGCTCCCTGTGATACCGCTGCTGCTGATGTGAGGACCACACTTTGAGTAGCCGGATGGTTGACCAGCAGAACGGTTTTCCCGGGACGGTTGTGGTTTCAGCGCTGAAAATCCTGTGTGTCCACATCCTGAGAAACCCCGCGATCCTGGGCAAATCAGCGTGGTCCGTCACCGCACATACGAAATCTCAAACCTCCCCAGAGAGGAGAGCAGCCATACCGGGCAAGGATCTTTCATTCAGCGCACACTCAGCGAGCTTCCGGGACAACAGACGACAGGGTGGGGGCAGGGAAGAGGCCAGCTCAGGCCCGTGGGATGATGCTGCTGCCACTCCTAAGGGGGCTCCAGCTCGTGTGGAGAAGTGGCACAAGCAATGATTCGGGGGCCAGGAGAACTGGCTTCTCGTTCTGGCTCTGCTACTAACTGGGGGACATCCCTTAACCTCTCTGATCCCTCTTCTATAAAATGGAAGCTGCCACTACCTGCCTCACCATGCTGTCATGAAGAGCTAATGTATGCAGAAAAGCACTGAGCCTGGAAATAAAATAAAATAAAATGTAAAAATATCGCTAAAATCCCACCCCTGTTTTCGGTGTTCGTCAGCCAATGAGCGTTTCTTCTGCTCGCCCTGTCTCGGTGACACTGGGCTGGTTAGTGAGGTGCTGGGTAAATCCGCCAAGGCAGAGGAGAAAGGAAGAGAAAGAGGAATTTTAACTCCGTGTGCCCAAGGACGAGCCATTCACCTCCAGAGGGCCAGGGAATGAGTCGGTCAGCATGGCTGGGCTGGCCTTCTCCACTAATGAGGCTAAAAGTTCAGATTACGCCGGAAGGGAAAGCCTCAGGTTTCCCAAATTATTACAGTACATGGAACATGGAAAATAAGTCCCCAACGTGTAAAAGGGCTGACAACTATAGGCTCCCCACCACCGGGCGGAAAGCAGAGGGTTTTCAGGGTGTCTGGCCACTTCCCACCTATGCACCTGCTCACTGCACAGCCCTGACCATCCCCTTACAAAGAGAGGGTGTAGTCCTGTTCCAGGAGCGACCAACGGTGGTTGGCCTGCTGGGGGGTAGGGTTTCCAGGCACGCTGGACGGGCTGCTTTATCTGGAAATCTTTCCACCATCTTCTGTTTTGTGCCTAAGATCACCATTTCCTCCTCGGGGTCTTTCTGATGATGAAGAATCCTCATTAAAGATACTCTAGGAAGGGACACCTGGATGGCTCAGTCGATGAAGCATCTGACTCCTGATTTTTGGCTCGGGGCATGATTTCGCAGTTCGTGAGTTCCAGCCCCGCATCGGGCTCTGCTGCTGACAGCATCGAGCCAGCCTGGGATTCTCTCTCCCTCTCTCTCTGCCCCTCCCCTGCTCACCCTCTCCCGGACCCCTCTCTCTCAAAATAAATAAACTTAAAAAAAAAAAAAAAAAGATGCTCTAGGAAGAGATCAGCTTTTTATTTTTGTAAGCTTACACTTTATATTCATCAACTTTTTCATTCATAAGTTTGTTATTTATTATTTATTTTTAAATGTTTATTTTAAGAGAGACAGAGTACCAGTGGGGGAGGGGCAGAGGGAGAGGGAGACACAGAATCCGAAGCAGGCGCCAGGCTCTAAACTGTCAGCACAGAGCCCTACGCGGGGCTCGAGCCCACGAACAGTGAGATCATGACCTGAGCCAAAATCGAGCTGGAGGTTTAACCGACTAAGCCACCCAGGCTCCCCACTCTGTTTTCTCTCTCTCTCTCTCTCTCTCTCTCTCTGTGCATGTGTCTGTTTCTGTCTCTCCCCGTGTATCTCATCTCTCTCTGTGTGTTTCTGTGTACGTGGTGTCTGTGTCTCTCTCTCATTTGGTGCCAGATCTGACAGCAGGGCATACTGGGCCCAATGAGAGACCGAAAGAGCGAGGAGAAGGTCAGGTTAACGTGGCAGGCGTGTGAGGGACTGGATTCCTCAGGACCGGGGAAGCGGCAGGACTCCGGGAACAGGGAGGGAGAGGCAGTGGAGCGGAGAGGGTGGCTGTGGAGAGGTGGCCCCGTTTCTGCCTCTTCTCCTTTGAGGGGAGAGAGGGTAAGGCGGGAGCCTGTTGTGCTTGGCCGTTGGCCGAAGCAGCCTGGGGGGATGAAACTCCACCAGAGGGAAGCAGATGGAGAGCAGGCCTCGGCTGGACACCCAGACCCTACCTGCCTGGCCCAAGGATGCATTCAGAGTGGGAATTCTAGGTCTGCAGAAATCTGGGACGCTCTGCTCAGCCCCGTTCAGTGGAGAGGGCTGTCACACTCTCCGTTGTTCAGGTCAGTGGAAAAAACAGACATTTTCCTTCTCACCTTGAGGTTTTCCTGTCCTCCCAAATTTAAAAAGGAAATATAACTCAACACATCTTGAATGTGGGTGCTGGGCATGCTGCAGTCTAATTCTGGTCAGGACAAAAGACAGCCTGGAAAGTGGGTGAACGAAGGGCTGACACTTCCTTCGGAGGCCACATCCTCAAAGGCCAGGCACACCTTGGTCCCTGAGCGGCCTCCCGTCCGGGAGTCACAACACGGAGGTTACCCACCTGTCTCTTTATTCCCGTCTCCCCTGGATCATTGCTGAAGCAGGAGGCAAACCCAGCTCCAGTCCTTACGACAGAACACCTGACCCCTTGTCTCACTTTGCTGACCTATAAAGTGGGATACTGGGGGCACCTGGGTGGCTCAGTCGGTTAAGAGTCTGTCTCTTGATTTCAGCTCAGGTCATGATCTCATGGCTCATGAGTCCGAGCCCTGTGTTGGGCTCTGTACTGGCGGTGTGGAGCCTCCTTGGGATTCTCTCTTTTTCTCTTTCTCTCTCTCTTTCTGCCCCTCCCTTGCTCACATACTCTCACTCTCAAACTAAAAACTAAACACGAAAAAATAAGAATAATAAAATGGGGATAATAATATCTGCCTCACAGCTTGTTAGGAGGATCCAAGAAACCACTCGTATGGAAGTCCCTAGCACAATGCTTAGTACATAGTTGATGCTCAATAAAACATTACCTCACGGCGAATGCAGAAATGAGGCACCCACCCAGTGTCTGCCCGGCGGGGGCAGCCCACGTTGGCACAGGCATTCGGGAGCACGTAGCGGCGAGGACAGAGCCTGGGGAAAGAGGGGCTTCGCGCTGAGCTACTGTCTCAGCAGCCTGCACACAGGGTGCCAGGTGGGGTAAGGAAGGGCACCTCTTGCCCAGGGTTACGTGACGCAAACATTACTCTCCCAGGGCGGCTGCACGCAGTTAGCGGGGGGCACAGATGGGGTCTGTGCGCCTGTTGGGGTCCCGGAGCAGGGAGACATTCCCCAGAGGACATCTGGGGACTTGTCTGCATGGGGGAGGAGCAGCAGTGGCCAGAGCTCCACAGGCTGGCCCTGCCGGCCCGGTGTCAGCTGACTTCAAGCAGAATATACCCACATCGGCCAAATCCCCATGGGCCGACCCTCCCCCAGCAAGGACAGTCACGGTCATCACCACGGCCATTGGATTCCTTTGTCCCAAGCAGGGCGCTGAGATTCTTTATATGCACGACCTCGGGTAACTGTCTACAAACCTGTGACATCGTCACTAGGTGCGGTGGCCGGGGAGAAAAGTAAGGGCAGGAAGGTGAGGGTCACATGATGGGGAGGTGGCCGAGCAGGGCTTCAAAGCTGGGGTCTGAGGAGCCCGGGGCCCTGGCTCTTACTGAAGTCGCTGCACTGCTGGCCCTTCCATGCTTCCCCCGCTCTTCCCTTGAAGAGTGATTGGAAATAATTGGAACTGTCACTGGAAGTAATGAGAAGTGACAGAGGCTGGGTTAGAGGCTTACTGCTCCCAGTCTGAACGATCCGACAAAGCCCAGCCTAAATTTAAACAATGAAGTCACAAGGCAATTTCCCCCCCTCTGAGATCTGATTGCCCCGCCCTCCAACCAGAAAAGTAAGACTATGAAGGGAGCCGAGTCTCTGCTCAATACAATGGATTTCTCTTGGAACAAAAAGTCCTTCTTGGCTTGATCCTATGTGCTTTCCATGTGGACAAATACCAATTACAGCCGTGGGTGAACAGACCTCTGCTCTTAATCACGAGATCCAAATTCATCGATGTATTTCTTTCTCTTTTTCTTTCCTTTTTTTTTTTTTCTAACATCCCCCGAAGGATGAGGCAATAGAGGCAGCTAGGGAGCTGGCAGGCTGTGATGAAGGATGAGACCATAATCTTCAATAGGCAATGACATTGGGAGGTTCAATCCCTCCAGGAAGCACCTGGCCGAATGCCAAGGACACACACCACTTAAGTATCCTTTCTGATGATGATGGGGGGGATCCATCACACCCCCCTACCCACCCCCGAGCTGTTTATTTAGCACCAACCTCAGGATGTGTTAGTGCTGTGAAGGATAGAAGGACAGCTGGCCCAGTCCCTGAAGACCTACACGAGAAGAAATACCCTCTTTCCACAAGACAGCTCATAATAAAGTTCCTTTCCTCCTTGGGACTCCTAGAAATCTTGGTACTTTCCTCGACGAGAGCGCTTTCATATATCGGTAATTCCTCGTTTATGCCTATTTCGCCCCCACTGGCCTGAGTTCTTAGGCGGTAGAAACCGTGGCTTTCTCATATCCCGGGGTCTGAGAGCCTACTACGGGACCTGAATCCACGAGGCGCCTCCCTTCTACCTCCCTCGCTGTGTCACTTCAGAAAAACCTCCAAAATCCCCCCACTGGCTGGGGAGCCATTCTGAAGATCGTTGCCCATTTTCTCTTCCCCGCTTCCCCGTGGGCGCAAGGGAGACCGCTTTCTCCCCTGCCTCCTACTGAAACAAAGCAGCTTTCAGTCTTATCACTCCCAGACTCTGGCTGATGCGGGACACACAGGGATCCAACGGACGGTCACTAACAAAATAAAGGTTGTTTGATTTCAGCATTCCTTCCCATTTTGATCTATATGGTGCCAAAGGAAATAAGCTTTTGTTTTTCTGGAATCCAGATACTTAGGAAGTTCAGATAACCAGATTTTTTGTTTGTTTGTTTTTTGGTACAGTCTGCATTCTTTTTTGGAAGGGGAGGCAAAGAAGTCAAAACTGCTGAAAACAGGGATTTAACTAGAAAAGCCACACATAGGGCGAGTCATACCCAATCATACACCTTCACCACCCATAGCCACAGGGCCGTGTGCTAAAGACGATAGTTCACGAATCTGACCCCGAAGCAGGGCAAGGTCTCTTGAATACTAAGTACCTCGATATTAATTTGAATAACCTTGGATAACTAACTACAAGAGTCTTCTGCTTAATCAGAAGAGCTAGTAATCCATGTGAGACATACACAGGAATGCTAAATCATAAACAATAGTCATATTAACCCAACCCACACAAGCCAGATTAACCATTTGAATGGAATAGGGGAAGGGGGTAAGTGATAAATGTCCTAACTGTATTTTCCACCATAGGGTTTGTCCTCTGGCATCCTGTAAATGAAGCCTCTGCTTCTTGGTAATATATTCTTGATTCTAGAATATTTCTGTCCCTCCTGGTAAATGAAAAGCAAATGGTCTCTGGAATCTGAAGTGCTGGGTTGCTATTCTGGCTCAACTATTTACTAACAGGGTAAGCTTGAGAAACTTACTTGAATTCTCTAAGCCTCAGTTTATTTATCTGTAAAATGGAGTGATAATGACATTTGCCCTCAAAGAGTGATTTAGGGATGAGGTAAAGTATGTTAATAAACTTTGTAAATTGCTCAACCTTGTACGATTGTTAGACCTGAATTCTACTGTCATGATAATCCTACCCTTATAATCCTATCTCAGGTACTACAAGTAACCTAATAATATACAGTTCATATCTCGAAACCTAACCACAAGTTCAAAACCGCGCAAGGAACCCGTTAAGCCACACACTTAATAGATCACTTTATTATATGTGAATTACACCTTATTTTTAATGCTTAATGCTTGCAAATAGTTTCACACAATAGACCGTCTATGCAGAAGTTTACTCTGGTGTCCACGCCGGGGGCTGTTTTGTAGGTAACTCTGTTTAGGGTGAGGTCAATTATTATTTTTTTTTTTTTTGTAGTAGTTTCTTTTAATGCTCTTTTTTTTTTTTTAATTTTTTTTTTTTTCAACGTTTTTTATTTATTTTTGGGACAGAGAGAGACAGAGCATGAACGGGGGAGGGGCAGAGAGAGAGGGAGACACAGAATCAGAAACAGGCTCCAGCCTCCGAGCCATCAGCCCAGAGCCCGACGCGGGGCTCGAACTCACGGACCGCGAGATCGTGACCTGGCTGAAGTCGGACGCTTAACCGACTGCGCCACCCAGGCGCCCCTAGGGTGAGGTCATTTAGGTGAGTATTTCAGTTACTAACCTTCTGGGGCATAGGATTCTAACCACCCATCCTGACCTTGAATGATCTTCCCTCCCTCGTTAACAGTGCCACAGTGCACTTCCATGGTGAAGTCTCTACTGCTCTCTTCGCATTAGGCAGAACGCCCTTCTGGATTTATAATCATATGCAACCAACTGCCGTGAGTGGACAGTGCGTGAAAAAAATCAGAAACGCATGCCAACACCCATGTGTTCCCAAACCCCAACCGCATTTAGACCAGCCAGCAAATTCTCAGAATTAAAAAAAAACCAACAACACAGAGAATGTTAATGATGTACAGAAACTTAGAGATAACCTTAGTCTAATGATCTCACATCACAGAAGAAGAAACTGAGGTTCAAAGTGGTAGAATTCACCCAGAATAACCTGGCAAAATTATGAAGGCGCCAGAGCTACTGGTTTTCCGATCTATTCCTTGTAAACACACACACACACACACACACACACCCTCTTTGGGACTATGGGTATAATTCTCTTTTTCTGAACACACCAGACATTCTACAAGGCACTGCAGAAGTTTCCAGGATTTCCACTTATGATGGCTAAATTGGAATGTTACGACATCTGCCCTATTTTTCAGGCAATTTCTCAACACAAAAACCAATGCCAATTAATCAGCACGTAGCACATTTAACTGAAGCATCTGAAGCGCAGTTGTGATCTTGGAGCTTAACTACATGAGCTGAAAAGGAAGGAGAGATCTTTTTTATTTCAAGAATGTGTGATAGAACAGATTATGGAATCAGGATTCCAGTCTTGGCCTTTCTTTTTTTTTTTTTTTTTTTCTCAACGTTTTTTATTTATTTTTGGGACAGAGAGAGACAGAGCATGAACGGGGGAGGGGCAGAGAGAGAGGGAGACACAGAGTCGGAAACAGGCTCCAGGCTCCGAGCCGTCAGCCCAGAGCCTGATGCGGGGCTCGAACTCACGGACCGCGAGATCGTGACCTGGCTGAAGTCGGACGCTTAACCGACTGCGCCACCCAGGCGCCCCCAGTCTTGGGCTTTCTATGAAGCTAGCTGTTTGACTTCAGCTGAGTCTTTCTGAACTCTGGTTCCTTCTTCACCATAAGAAAAGGAGTAGGTTTAGATCAAGGATTTACTCGGTCCCGAGGAAGGGCATTAGGACGTCCACGAATCCCCAGAGGTTACAGGCAAAATTCAATGTGTATACGCCTTTTTCTAAGAAATGGTTTCATCCGATTCTCAGTGGGGTCTGCAATTCCACAATTCTGTGTATATATTTTTTTCAAGTGGTACTAGTCCCATTTGCATTAATGGACAAGAAAGCACAAAGGCAAAGCTGAGTTAAAACTGGGCTCCTCACAATTGTGTCCTTCCACAGTCAGAGTGACGATCCTCCAATCTTTCACCTCTCTTGACCTTAAGTGTTCCAAAAATCCAACTCTCTTAACAAACGGTCCACAGCTTTTAGTCTACGCAAGGTACTGAAAGTGGTACATGGATAAAGGAGACGCTGGACCTGCCTGCGTGGAGCTTACGCTCTCACCGGGGCAAAGACAAGCCTCCGGATCACTATCATGCCAAGCAGCCTCACAGACTACTGTGATCCAAAAGAAGGAAAGTGTATCCTGTTGGGGGAAATCCTGGAAGGGCATATGGAGGAAGCGGTATTGGGGGTGAGATGTGCGGGGTGAACAAGATTTTGATCTGCTGGGGTAGGGGGAGAATAAGAGGGCATCTCTGGTGGAGGGATTCTCATAGGCCAGAAGAATAGAAACAGAAAGAAGCATGGGGCTTGTGTAGGGCACAGGAAATAATCCAGATTCCCTGTAGAGCTGCCTGGGGTGGGAGGAGAGGGGTTGTGAATGACATTGTGTAAAATCTTTGAATGAGAATGGTGTTGGTACTCAATGTTATAAGCAATGGAGATTTCCAAAGGTTTATGGACGAAGGGAGTAAAATCATAGAATTCTAGGAATTCTGAATTAAAGATCTCTTTACCCCTGTTTGAGGGACAAGAGAGTCAGAACAGGAACCCAGAGAGCTTGCCAGATTCCTAAATCCAAATTCTTTGCATTATACCAGCTGCCTCACGAGGTCCCTCTGGTAGCAGTGTGTAGGGTGGAGAAGGAAGAGTTCAGGCAGGAGACCAATATGGCAGCCATTACAGGAGTCCAAGTGAGAATTTAAGGTGGAATAAAGAGAACCTGAGCATCAGGGGAGGGAGGCAGTCAGAGGAGGGGCTGGGGCTGGGGGAGGCCATGAAATATCCCTTTTCTCTCCTCCATGAAGCTCAGAGCATTACGTGTTCATTCACATCAGAGGGGTGTGGCATTTGATTTCACTCACCGGCAGGTCCAGAGTCAACCGGTCCATCCTTGCTCAGCTTATGAACTCTTAGCCCTCCCAACTCCCCTTCAGTGCTGTGCATTCTCTAGAGAAAAGAGGCCAGAAATCACGCCGGCAGTGATCATAAGCAGCCCTGGAACTGTTCCTTTAAGGGACCGGTAGACGATTTTAGGATTCAGGCAACTCTGAGGGTTTTCTTTCTGGCTTTGCTAGAGTGCCAGGCATACCATGGCTCAAAACCACTTAGCAAATGAGGTTCATCCAGCCCACAGGAGTGCTTCCCTGGGGGCTTCTGACCCGTGCAGGAATGTCTGGCATAGAGGGGTCCCTTCCAGTGTTTTTCCCTTCAGTGGCCGGTCTCTGGATCACCAGCATCACCTCAGGTCTCTTGCTTTGTCCCTTGCCCAGACCCGTCAGCTCATCAACTCTGTGACGGGCTCATCTTTCTTGATCTGGGATGTCAGGAGTCTGAGTATGTCTGACCAAGAACAGAGGTGTGACAAAAGCCGGATAGTGTGAATGGCAAACATCCAGTTGTGCAGAATGCTAAGTCTATAGTCTACTTTTTCCCTTCTACGTTGGCCTTTCATTTGTGCCAGTTTTATAAAGACAGAACCAACAAGGGAATCATGAGAAGCAGCTTCTAGGAGAAAGAAAGTATCAACCCAACAGATCATTTTCTTGCCAGAGGAATGGCCACACGTAACAGGCGTGCAGCAAAGAGGGGACAGTGAATCAGTGACATCTTTTTGATGCTTGTCTTATCAGTTCCTCTTTCTCATGAACCAAGAGGATGACGATCGTCGAGGCCAGCCAGTTGATTTCAACGGACCATGTGGGACAGTCACTTTTCACTTTCCACCGTAAACTGTGCCCAAACAGTGCTGGTATGGAGCAGGTGTTCAGACAGGCTTAGCTTAGTTTTCTGTCCCTTCCCCAGACCCCTCACTGGCAGATTCGCTCTGACACCTCAGGCTTCATGACGAGGGCTAAACTGGATTTCACTACAAACAACACCTTCAAGTCCTTCTGTCGCGAAAGAAGGCTGTACTCACTGCGGTTTAGCAAGCCACCTCTTGAGGCAAACAACCTACATTCAAGCCCCATCTCCGTGCACCACTACGAGCTTACAGCCTCAAGCAAGTTCTCTGCCCTCTTTACACCTTGATTTCCATTAAAACGGGGATACTGACAGTGGGCAGCCAATAAGATTGGTGTGAAGGATAAATGAGTTAACAAGGTGGTGCATATCAAGCACGCGGGGTAAGTACTTAAAGAACTCCAGCTGCTTTTCATAAGGGAGCTCTGAAGTTTGAGTCTACTGAACATCTGGCGATTCATAGCTTCGGGCTAGGGGCCAGTAAAGGGGACCAAGGTGCCATCCAGATACACCAGCTGTGCACCGAAGCAGCACTGCAAGACTCGGCCAAGTATCAAGGACAACACAGTGGTTCCCCACCTGCCCCACTTGAGCAATAGTTTAGGCTAATCCACCTTCTTTATTCCTCTAACCTGGGTGATTATTGGCCCGAGGCTGGCCTCCAAAGGCCTGCACGTGGCCTCCTGGGTTTGTACGTTTAAAAACAAAAGAGAGGGGCGCCTGGGTGGTTCAAGTCCATGCAGTGTCTGACTTGGGATCAGGTCATGATCTCAGTCCGTGAGTTCGAGCCCCGCGTCGGGCTCTGTGCTGACGGCTCAGAGCCCGGAGCCTTCTTTGGATTCTGTGTCTCCCTCTCTCTCTGCCCCTCCCCTGCTCATGCTCTGTCTCTGTCTCAAAAATAAACAAAAACATTAAAAACAATTTTAAAAACAAAAGAGAGACAGAGAGCTCTAGCCATCTGAGTCAGGGTGGCTATTTTGTGCCTCTTCACTTCGGTTTGGGTTTGGTTTTTCTATTTCTAGACATCAGGCCCTGTCGGCCTCCCGGTGTTTCAGGCTGTCGGAGCTACGTGGGGGTTTAGGAACCATCTAATGGGCTTGTTTCGGAGCCAAGGAAACCGAAGCCCTGGGTAGTGAGTAAAGTTGCTCGAGATCACCCAGCTAGTCAGCTCAAAGTCAGGACTCGTTCTGTCGGGAGGTCCGGTGTCCCAGGCCGTGCGCGCTCTACCAAACCCAGCTGGGTTCGGTTTCCTGAACCCTGGCTAACTTTTCTGTCCTGTCCCCAGGGAGCCCCCACCTTCCCTGGTGCACACCACGACTTTTCTTCAGCTCAGCTCCTGCCTGCCCCTGGCGCCTCAGACACTCCTGGTCTTCCTGTCCGCTCTTGCCCACACACATCCTTGATGGGAACTGTCCTGCCCTGTCCTGCAAACCTGACTGCTTCCAGCCCAAGTGCGTCTGCGCCTTAGGGCCTGTGAGGTTTCAGGAGCCCCGCCTGGGTGACATCCAGATGGACACCGGCAAAGCTCTTCTTTGCCCCAGAACCTGTTCCTCTCTGTTCTTCTCTTCCCACTCCATTTTCCTCTGTCTTCCCGACTCTCTGTCGCTCAATCTCCCTCAGTCTTCCTCCTCTGCTTCCTATCCCCCCCTTCTCCTCTTTTCTCTCTAGCTCCCAGCCCGGTCCCCTTGTCCCTCTTCTCTCCCTCCGTCCTCACTTTCCCGTTCCTGGTCCCGCCTGCGCTCTGCCCCTTTCCCTCTCCTCCTTTTCGTCCCCGCACCCTCCCCTGTCTCTTCCTCCACTCCCTTCCTCTCACCCTTCCACACATCTGTTTCTAATCTGAGCCCTCGAGGCGCCCGTTTGAAACAAAAAAGCTCCCCCCACCCTCAGGAACCTGGCACAAAAATTCCTGAATAAACCTTCCTCCCTCCTGCGATCCTCCCGCGTCCCCAGATACTCCTGAAACTGACCACCAGCCCTCCCCACCCCCCAACCCTCCGCATCAGACGGTTCACGCCCAAAGTCCCCCCGGAGACGCGCCCCCCCCCGCCCCCCGCCCCCGGCCCCCAGCCCGCTCCCGGGCCCAGATGTGCGAGCCGCTGGCGATGGCCGACCGGGCGGGTCTCCGCGGACAGATGTGTGCCCCCGCCCCCCAACCCCGCGCGGCGAGCGGGGACCCGGGCGCCCGCGCTCCCCGGGGACTGCGGGGACGGCCTTGCGGAGCTGGCCCGCGCTCGCGAGCACTCACCTAGGCAGAGGAGGAGGAGGAGGAGGCTCATCCCGACGCCCCGGGCGCGGGCGCTCCCCCGCTCAGCCGCTGCTGGGCTCCGGGCCGGCGGGGCGCAGCCGACGGACCTCGGGCGAGCCGGGCGCGGCGCCTCGGGGTGCGCGCGGGGCGGCCGCAGCCATGTGCCGGCGCGGGAGCCGTCCCCGCGCCCGGTCCCCGCGCCCCCCGCCACCCCCCCGGCGCCGAGGGGCAGCTCGCGCCCGGACGGGAGCGGGGACCAGGGTCGGGGAGGACAGGGCCAGGCGGGAAGACGCTACCGCTCCGCCGAACACTTTTCCCTGTTAGGAAAGAAAAAAGAAGTGAAGAAAGAAGGGGGGGGGGGAGAGTGAGCTGAAACCACATGGTCGCCTCCCACCGGCAGCCCCTCCCTCGCCCGCGCCCCCCCCCCCCCTCCGCCCCGCGCCCGCCCTCGCGCAGCAGGGCCCGCCGCCGGGGCCGGGAGGGCAGGGGGCCGGGCCGCACCGACCCGCGCGGGGGATCGGCTGAGGCCTGGCCGCGCGTCTCCGGCTCCGTTCTCACTTTGTGCCTCTCTCCACTTCTCCCTGGCATCTCGTTTTCTCGCCCCCACTCACCCTCTGTGCTTCCAACTCTCTCCCTCATCTGCCCTCCCTCCCGCCACCGTCTCTCTCTCTCTCTCTCCTCTCTCTCTCTCTCTCTCTCTCTCTCTCTTCATTTCTCTCCCATTTACATTCTTCTGGCCGCTCCCCACTCACCTCCTCCCTCCTCTCCCTTCTTCCCTCGCTCCTTCTCTCCTCTGCTTGGCCCTCCCTGTCTGGCTGCGTCGTAGGAAAGCGCAGGCTGACCCTAAGGACGGTTAGGCGTGGAAGGGACTGCGACGGTCCGGCAGCCCTCCGCTGGCTGCTCCCTGCCTGCTTGGGAACCCCAGCCACCCTTCGCCTGGCCCTCCCTTGGCCTTTCGCATTCGCGCTCTCTCTCTCTCTTTCTGCTGTCAGTATTTACAGCAGCCCATCCTCAGATCCCCCGGGGGAGGGGGCCGTCCAGACCTAAGTGGAACTGGTCCATTAGGAAGCACTACACGTGGCTCTGGCCCAAATAGGCATCACTCCCTTTCAGAAAGAAAAGGCAGAAGGCGTGCAATTCCCTCCTGCCAGGGCCAGGCTCCTGGGCCCCAGGGACCCGCCTGCCGGCCAGTGGCACAGGTGGGAGCTGGCCTAAGGGAGGGAGAGGTCTGCCCTACAGGGCCCTGGAGCATAGAGGATACTAGAGGAAAGGGCAGTAGGGGCCGCGCTCGGGTGTCCACTGCCTGGAGCATGATGTGTGGTACACGCCCCTCCTGGGCTCTGGGAAACCGTGGAACTGCACTCTCTGGTCCCCAGACTCTGGATGTTCCTGGAGCAGTGACTTCTCTTTCAGCCACATTGAGGCATGAGGACCTGCTCGTCTCCAGCCTCACCGGTGTCTATGAGTGAGAGTTGGGCCCCGCCCCCCGCCCCACGCTGAGAAGTTGGGGATGCTTTGGAAGAGATGAACCCCTCCAGGCCTATTAGGCTTGCCTGATCGCACATTTGCCCCATTTTTCCAGGCCTCTCTCTAGGAATCTTAGATCCCAGGAGCTGTATAGTACCCTCTAGTCTTCCTGGTCCTAAGAAAAACCAACCCATTTCATAGACGAGGAAAGCAGAGGCTTGGAGAGGTAGGGGACTATCACCACGTCGCTCAGAAGGGAAGGTCAAGGCAGGGGCTGTCGTGGCGGCTTTGGGATCAGCTGTAAGTTCCCCGATAAACTAATGCCAACGTTTATCCATGTTGTCTCTGCTTCTTCAGTAACTATTCATCTACTGTGCACCAGGTGTGTTTTTTAGGGTGAGGACACAAAGTGAGTAGAACTTGGTTATTGACATTTTTTCAATATTTGGAACTAACGTCAGGGCACCGACTACAGACCAGGAATTATGTTAATTATTTAACATTTGTCTTTGCATTTAATTCTTAGAGCAATGCTAAGGGATAGGCGTTTTTTAAAAAAATGTTTATTTACTTTTGAGAGAGAGAGAGAGAGCGTGAGTGGGGGAGGGGTGGAGAGACAGAGAGAGAGAGAGAGAGAGAGAGAGAGAGAGAGAGAGAGAGAATCCTAAGCAGGCTCCATGCCATCAGTGCAGAGCCCCACGGGGGGCTTGATCTCACAAATGAGATCATGACCTGAGGGGAAAGCAAGAGTTGGACGCTTACCCGACTGAGCCACCCAGGTGCCAGGAAGAGGCATTTTTAACTCCATCTTAATGATGAGGAAACCAGAAACTAGAGAGATTAATATTATGCCTCATATCACAAAATATTAAAACCTCTCTCTTTTATTAATATTCTAACTTAATATTCTTTTTTTTTTTTTTAATGTTTATTTTTGAGAGAGAGACAGAGCATGAGAGGGGGAGGGGCAGAGGGAGAGGGAGACTAGAATCCAAAGCAGGCTCCAGGCTCTGGGCTGTCACCACAGAGCCCGACGCGGGGCCCGAACTCACAAACTGTGAGATCGTGACCTGAACTGAAGTCGGATGCTCAACCGACTGAGCCACCCAGGCGCCCCTCTAATTTAATAATCTAAAATATTATTATTTTATATTATAGAAGATTTAAAAGCTCTCTGACTCTGAGTAGTTTTACCTTCCATTTTATACTTCTGGTTCAATAGGAGAAATCAAAATATTCACAACTATAATTCACATGGGAATGTGTTGAAACAAGGTTTATTCTTAAAGGCTGACAAAGGTGAGAGGGAAAATAGAGAAGGTGGCTTTTTGTTATTTCTGCTTTAAAATTTTATTTAGTATTTGGAATAATTTCAGGCTTACAGAAAAGTTGCGAGAACAGTACAAAGAATTCTTGGGTACCCTTCACCCGGATTCCTCCTTTTTATTTCTTTCTAAGGGAGGTATTTTTGCAAAGGTTTTAGAGCCCCATTTCTAATCCCCCTACCACTGTGGCCTTTCTCCTGAACCTTGTGACACCATTTATTGCTTAAGGGCCGGTGTGCACAGGACAGATGTGTGTGGGTGTAAGCATGCGTGTGTTTAAACCTACATTGCTCAAGCTGGAAGGTAACAAGACTTCACTCCAAGACATGAGTCATCAGCAAAGGAAATGGATCGCCTGGGCTGAGATTAGGTCATAAACACTCGGTTTTCCCAGGTCCAAAGTCTTATAACCAGTAGATATTTGGCATATGTTCCTTGGAAAGAGGCTTTGTGTCCCTGAAGATGACTGTCCCTTTACCTGAAGCCTCTTGTCTACTATCCCACATCTGTGGGCCCCAAGTGGACAGTGCCTTGGGATGGTTCATAACTCAGCAGCCCATTGCGTACCTATGCCATAGCCCACGCTGGCCCAGCTGGGTGCCACGGGAATCGAAAGAGCTATGTGGCAGTCCTTACCCTAAATGGACCTCTCCGTCCCGTGGGAGAGGAAAAGTCAACATGTGAACTGTTTCAGCAACAATATGAGAAAGCTATGTAGTTAAGTGCCTGAATAAATTATCCTGACAGTAAGAAACACTGGGCATTCCAAGAAAGGAGGGAGCACGGTAGGCTGGGTGGTGGCGAAGTTTCCCTGGGAGAACAAGGCTGGAGTCAAGCCTTGGGGGATGATGAATAGAATAGAATTTCATTAGATGAGAAGACCTGAGGAGGACCATGGGGGTGGGGTGCATTTCTAGACAATGACGCAGAGGTAGAGTTTGGTGTACTGGGGGGGGGGGTATTAAATGAAATGAAATACATGAAAGGAAAAACCGATGGACAATAGAAGTCCCCTGGAACAGATAGCCTGAAGCAAAAATGGTGGAGTCCTGAATGCGAGGCAAAGGATTCTGGAAACGATTCTGTGGCTTCTCCAGACTCACTGACAAAACTTTTAGCAGAGGGGACTTTGATGAGAACCATATTTTAGGAAACAGAAATTGGCAGCTTTTGCCCAGAGGTGATCCCAATGACGGCCAAGGGTGGAGGGTTTCTGCACCCCCTTTCCTATCCATCAGGCTCCCTCCCCCATGCATTATGGTGACAGCTAACATTTTCTCAGTGTTTTCTTCTTCTTTTTTTAATGTTTATTTATTTATTTTGAGAGAGAGAGAGGCAGGGAGTGGGGAAGGGTCAGAGAGAGGGAGAGAGAGAGAATCCCAAGCAGGCTCCATGCTGTCAGCACAGACCGGATGTGGGGCTCGAACCCACAAACCAAGAGATCAGGACCTGAGCTGAACACAAGAGTCGGATGCTTAACCGACTGAGCCACCCAGGTGCCCAGCTCAGTATCTTCTAAAGTGATAACACATGCAGTTTCAAGACAAGTCCCTTATCCTCCCCACTCAATGGGGGAGCCAAGAGCACCACCCTACGTTTCTTTTGTACAGGAATTTTAATTTTTTTTAAAGCTTATTTATTTATTTTGAGAGAGAGCGCGCATGCGCAAGCATGCATGTGGGAAGGGCAGAGAAAGAGGGAAAGAATCCCAAGCAGCCTCCCTCCGAGTTATCAGTGCCCGACACCAGGCTCAAACTCGGATCCACTCAGGAACTGAACCATGAGATCATGATTTGGGGCTGAAATAAAGAGTCGGATGCTTAACGGACTGAGCCACCCAGGTGCCCCTGTACGGGAATTTTAGAACCACCACAGGGTGCATGAAAACATTAAACGAAAAACCTGAAGCAGAGAAACTGATCAGGACTTGTTGCATCACATGGGGAGATCACATGAGGGTTGTGAAAGAAGCAAGGAAGATACTTGGAAGAGAGATTACACAGGTCATAGCCAATGGTCATCGTAGTGGGGGGGGGGGATGAAAGAGACACCAAAAATAAGTATAAGTGATCTCATATATTGTTATATATGCTAAGATTAATAACATTTATTTACTGACCTCCTAGTCAATTCCAGGGCTTAGAAACATCATCAATAAGCCCCACAATACCATATTATAATGAGGACAATAAGGTTCGGAGAGATTAAATCAATTGCTTATAGTTTTATGTAAACAACTGAGGCAGGACGTAAAGTCAGAAGACTGAAAGCCCTTATACCTCACTGTCTTTTGATGATACCACTAACAAACTAGGGAAGTCAAGTAAGTTAACTTATCAGGAAGGGAAAGATACATTTGAGACATGGTAACTTTCAGGGGATGGTAAACCATCATTTGTCATCCATCTATCCATCCATCCATCCATCCATCCATCCATTTTTTCTATTTTTTTCTTTCAATCAGCAATTCAGTGGAAAATCAATGGAAATTCAGTGGAAAATCAATGGTGAACAAAGCCAAAGTTGCCCTTGCCCTCCAGATGTTTATGGTGAGTTAAGGAGGATGGATAATTTAAGCAGTCACGATGGGCAATGAGAAGTAATCTGAACGGGAAAGTGCACAGCACCATGGGGCTGATGGCAGGACCCTGCACGGAGCGGAGGAGCCGTCCAGGGAGACCTCCCCGGGGCGGGAGAAAGCCCTGTAAACATAGGGGGCGGGGAACAAAGTGACGAAGCTCTTCGTGGCTTCGAGTAGGTCATCTGGCTTCACCGAGCCTTCCTTTCCTCTTTCCCCAACACTGTTCCGAGGAAGAAATGAGATTCTGAAGAAAGTGCCTACCACAGTGTAACTCACAGGAGACTCAGTAAATATTTGTTCTGACAAGGTAAGTTGAGTTCATAGGATCCCATTCCCCGCAGTAAAAAGGAGCCAACTTCTGTCTCATTTCCTTTTTCTACTAAAATAAGGTTATCTTTTAATGTTCTTTCCTGTCTCGCAAGGATGCTTCTTGACCTGGCTCTTCAGTGTGCTGGTTCTTTTTCTGGCTGAACAGTACAAGGCCACGGCTGGCTTGCAGGGTCATGACTGGAGGCTGTGTCTAGGGATCCCTGTGAGCTAATGGGGGCCAAGGAATAAGGAGTTCTTCCAAAGGTAGAGAAAGCAGCTCTTTTCCACCCAGAGGGCCCGGGAGTGGGGGAGAAGTGCCAATTGCCGCGCCCTGCTCTGTCCCACCCTTTGAGAGGACAGTCCCCAACTTTGATCCGTGTGGCCAGCTGAGAAGGCAGGATGCACAGACCTGTCCCTCGACCCCATTGGGGTTTGGAGGGGGCCAGTGGGAGAATCAAGAGCCAAGATGAAACACAGAGGTGTATGTAGCTGCTGAGCCGAAGGATGTACAGTCAGAATCTTTACTGCCCCTTCTTCCCAGAGGTCAGCAAGATCTGGGGGTCCCTGGCTTTTCCCTACATCCTACTTTCAATTTCTGCTAAACTCACACCCTCAGAGAGGCAGTTTAGACTTTGGAGGAAAACTGGCTGATTTTATTTTTCGGGGTGCCTGGGTGGCTCAGTCGGTTAAGTGTCCGATTCTTGGTTTCGGCTCAGGTCATGATTTCACAGTTCATGGGTTTGAGCCCCCCATCGGGCTCTGTGCTGACAGTGCAGAGCCTGCTTGGGAGTCTCTCTCTCTCCCTCTCTCTCTGTCCCTCTTACACTTGTGCTGTCTTTGTCTCTCTCAAAGTAAATAAGTAAACAAATTAAAAAAAAAAAACAGTTTTATTTTTAAGTAATCTCTCCACCCAATACGGGGCTCAAACTTAGAACCGTGAGATCAAGAGTCACACCGTCTACCGACTAAACTAGCCAGGAGCCAAAGACAGGCTGGTTTGAGATTCTCGCTAGTCTCCTTACTGTGGCCAACTTGGGCAAGTTTCCTAACCTCTCTCAGCCTCCCCTATTTCAGCTGTAAGATGTCTCTTGGGGTTGATCAGAAGATCATGTGAAAGCACCTGACACAGGGCACATGGGTGGTCGGGAAGAGTTAAGCTCCCTTCTCTGTTCTCTCTTTATGAATGCAACAGCAAACGCCCTGACGCCAGTCCACGTGGTAACTGGATCTCTGCATGCTCCTTTCACCCCTCGGAGACTGGGAGGACAGAATCTCCTCCCTTGAAGGGTGAAGTCTTATAGCTTCCCTAGAAACACACAGCAAACGGAGAAGTAAACGCATCAGTAGCTTTCTCCCTCACCTCATTCCCCACCTCTGAGTTGAGATCGACGCCGGAAGGTTTTTCTTTGGTTAATGATACTCAGAATTAGGGGCACCTGGGTGGCTCGGCTGGTTAAGTGTCCGACTCTTGATTTCCGCTCCGGTAACGATCTCACGGTTCGTGGATTCAAGCCCCACAAGGAGCTTCATGCTAGCAGCGTGGAGCCTGCTTGGGATTTGAGATTCTCGCTCTCCTTGTCTCTCTCTGCCCTTCTTCTGCTTGTGCTCTCTCTCTCTCAAAATAAGTAAATAAAAACTTAAAAAGTTTTTAATATTTATTTTAGAGAGAGAGAGAGAGAGAGAGAGACAGCGTGAGCAGGGGAGGGGCAGAGAGAGAGAGAGAGGAAGGCACAGAATCCAAAGCAGGCTCCAAGCTCCAAGCTGTCAGCACAGAGCCCGGCGCGGGGCTCAAACTCATGAACCGTGAGATCATGACCTGATTGGTTAAACCCAGCCGCTTAACCGATTGAGCCACCCAGGCACTCCGACAAATAAAAACTTTAAAAAAATAATAATACTCAGAATTACCCACAACACCAACTGTCCTAAGGAAACCAAATGGGAGAGGAATAAGATTAAGCACTAAATTTCAGATGGTCGGATCTAAAGGAGTATTAGGGGCCACTCATCAAACTTGATTATTTTACGGAAAGGACACAAGCTCAGAGAGGAACAGCACCTCGTCTAGGGCCACACAGCTAAGCTGGTGGCATGGCAGTTATGAGAGCCCTAGTCTGATTCCTAGTCCAGTGTCTCATGCAGGCCTGCTGTGGTCCCCTGGGTAACCAGACCCATGCCTGGCTTCATCCCGCAGCCCAACAGAGACCTGGGTGATTTTTCCGAGAACGCTCCAGCATGTTTCCCTCTGTGACATGTAAACACATTGCAGAGAATGCAAACTGCCCAACCAGAAGACAGAAATAATTCATATCTTTCCGGCTGGGGAGCAGTGACTTGCTGTCCCCAGCTAGCATGAACTCTCGTGTCCTTTTCATTCATTCAGGCCTGAAAGCCGTGTTCCAGCCTGAAAGCCTGCATTAGTTCCCCCTCTGGGCAGCTGCTGTCTCCACTATCAAGCTGGATGGGTCCTTCGAGTTCCTTTCAGTTGAACTTCCTCATTTTGCAGACTTAGCCCCAGACAGGGCATGTGCTGTCTCAGGGGTCACAACTCAAGTTAGAGGCAGAGCCAAGTTTGAGACCAGTTACCTAGCGACCAGCCCCCTTCTCCTTCCAGCTGTGTGCAAATTAGCTTACAGCCTCTTCCTGAACAGTCAGGAATGAGAACAGAAAAATCCACGGTGGCAGAAACAGGTGTGATAGGGCTCAGGGAGGAGCTGGGACACTTTTCTTTCTTTTTTTCTTTTTTGCTTGCTTGCTTTCTTGCTTGCTTTCTCCCTCTCTCTTTTCTTTCTCTTTCTTTTTTCTTTCTCTTTCTTTCTTTCTTTCTTTCTTTCTTTCTTTCTTTCTTTCTTTCTTTCTTTCTTTCTACAAATGGATGAGGCTGTCAAAACCACAGCATAAAACTCAAGACAACATATGCAAAGCCTGAACAGGCCACTAGGGTCCTGTGGGGAACGTGTATTTTTGTGGGCTGAGATGCTGAGAGCTGTCAACAGCTGCTTGCAGCTGCTCTGTGGCAAGACTCATGTGTGTGGTGGCCAGGCCGAGGAGACAGGAGGGGAGGAGACACATTTCCCACCTTCCCAGCTACCACGCACGACACAAACTTGGGTCGTGGTCGTGCAGCCTCTTGCATTGTCTGGCATCTGTCCCGACTATACTATTCCCAGGAGCAGGGGTGAGGAACAGGTCAGCTGCGGTCTGAAACCGCTGTGTGAGAGGCAGTGGAGGGTAGGGGATGGAGCCCGGCAAGTGACATCAGGAGAGCAGGATTGTATACTACCCGGCACTGGCACGCACCGAGTTACCTTGAGCGAATTGTTTAACCTCAGGCTTTTGTCTGAAGAAAACAGGGATGCTAGTGCTTTGCGAACTCTTAAGTTCTTTACGGATGCGAGGTAAGGATTGTTAAGAGTGTAAATTTTAGGAAATGGAATGACCTAAGTTGAGTTGGTCATTCTTCTCTGGGCCCCCTCTTTCTCAGCTGGAGCAGAGAATCGATCAGTCCAGCGGTGTTTAGTGTCTACCCATGATAGACACAGAAGCAGCAGAACCCGGGCTCGGGACTCAGGGTAGCTCTTCCCCTCTGGCTTCCCCGAGGATGTGCTGAGCACAAAGACAAGTTTGGGTGAGTCTGGTCCCTGGATCGCCCAGCCCCAGTCTCAACACAACTCTACCATAGAGAGAACTGAAAAAAACCTGAAACCTTTCCAGGGCCTGCCTTGCTCCGGGGAAGTCCATGTGACGTCGTTCTGGCCAATGTGTCAGGAGTAAGAGAAGTTTGCTAAGGAGTTTTTGGTAAATATTTGCTTTATGCTATGTGTAAGCCAGAAATGGATTTTGCCTGTAAAGAACATCCAGTTTTAAGGGGGAGCGTATAATGTGTGTGTGTGTGTGTGTGTGTGTGTGTGTGTGTAAGTAATCTCTACACCCCACATGGGGCTCGAACTTACAACCTGGAGGTCAGGAGTGGCATGCTCTACTGACTCAGCCAGCCAGGTGCCCCTAATGTGTTCTTAAATAACCACAAACCTAAGATAAGCCTTTGGCCTAAAACAGGCATAGTCAAGTGCTGTAGAATTTAAAAGGAGGACACTATTATTTCATCCTGTGTAGTCATCAGGGACTGCTTCATGGAGGAGGTGGCATTTGAGATGGATAGAACTTGAACAAGCAAGGTCGGGAGAATCAGACACGTTTCCCAGCGACAGACTCGCCAGCCCCAAACTTCCCCACTATTCTGAGCCACGTTGTAGGTAATTTAACTGTTCTCTCCAGGTGGAAAAATTATAACTGCAGACATAATCAGATATTACATCTTGTACTCACAGAGCACTTTCTTCAGAGTCCTTTAAAGATACCGTCTGCGGCACCTGGGCAGCTCAGTCGGTTGAGCGTCCGACTTCGGCTCAGGTCATGATCTCGAGGTTCGTGAGTTCGAGCCCCGCGTCGGGCTCTGTGCTGACAGCTCAAGAGCCTGGAGCCTGCTTCGGATTCTGTGTCTCCCTCTCTCTCTGCCCCTCCCCTGCTCATGCTCTGTCTCTCTCTCTCTCTCAGAAATAAACATTAAAAAAAAATTTAAAGATACAATCGAACTCATCCGTCTATAGTGGGCAGGGGTGGATAAACAATAAAGAAGGGGGCTCACAGGGGCGCCTGGGTGGCTCGGTCGGTTAAGCGTCCGACTTCGGCTCAGGTCATGATCTCGCGGTCCGTGAGTTCGAGCCCCGCGTCGGGCTCTGTGCTGACAGCTCAGAGCCTGGAGCCTGTTTCAGATTCTGTGTCTCCCTCTCTCTCTGCCCCTCCCCTGTTCATGCTCTGTCTCTCTCTGTCTCAAAAAAAAAAAATAAATAAATAAACGTTAAAAAAAAAAAAAAGAAGGGGGCTCACAGACATGAAGGGAGGTCTCGAGATTCTAGAGCTGTTTGGAAGGAGAGCCTGCTGATCAGCCTTGATACAATCTGAGGCACCTGGGCTTGGCCACATCAGCCTTCATGGAACCTTCCACCTTCATCTTTATCCACGTAGATGCACAGCCTCCCCTGCGTGTGCACTCACACATACCCTCTAGTTATGGCGGTGGCAGGGCTTTATCCAGTATGCATCATCTAATGAATTCCCGTGCACAGTGAAGGTACATGAACTTTCTACAAGGAAGCTCTGTGCTTGGGGTTGGTTCATTATCTCTAACAGCAATTCATGGATGAGCCCAAGTAATTCGAGTGCTTTCCCTGGTGACCAGTGAATGCTTTTGTGAGATTCCTGGCTGAGCTTAGGGCTGGCATGTCAAATACAAGCTGACCTGGTTTCCCAGGGACCATTCTTCAACCCCTCTGAAAAAGCTAACCTGGACAACCACGTGTGGAAAAATCTCCATCCATACATTCAATAGGATGGCTCGTGTAAAACAAACAAACAAGGCCCAGAAAGTAATAAGTGATGATGAGGATGCGGAGAGATTAAGACCCTTGGGGACCCTAGTTGGGAATATAAAATGGTGCAGCTGTTGCAGAAAACAGTATGGTGATCCCTCAAAAAATTAAACATAGAATTACCATATGGCCCAGCGATTCCACGTCTGGATATATTCTCAAAAGAACTGAAGGCAGGGACCCAAAGAGGTACTTGGATGCCCACGTTCATAACAGCATCGTTTACAATAGCCAAAAGGCAGAAACAACGCAGACGCTCACTGACAGATGAACATATAAACAAAATGTGGCATACCCGTACAATGGAATATTATTCAGCCTTTAAAAGGAAGGAAATTCTGGGGCGCCTGGGTGGCGCAGTCGGTTAGGCGTCCGACTTCAGCCAGGTCACGATCTCGCGGTTCGTGAGTTCGAGCCCCGCGTCAGGCTCTGGGCTGATGGCTCGGAGCCTGGAGCCTGTTTCTGATTCTGTGTCTCCCTCTCTCTCTGCCCCTCCCCCGTTCATGCTCTGTCTCTCTCTGTCCCAAAAATAAATAAAAAATGTTGAAAACAAAACAAAAAAAAAATTTAAAAAAAAAAGGAAGGAAATTCTGTCCCGTGCTACCACATGGATGAACATTAAGGACACTATGCTAAGTGACATAAGCCAGTCACAAAAGGACAAATATTGTATGATTCCACTTATATGAAGGACGTAGAGTGGTCAAATTCAGACAGAAAGGAGAGCAAGACTTTCCAGGGGGCTGGGGGCAGGAGGGAATGGTGTTTAATGGGTACAGCATTTCAGCTTTGCAAGACGAAAGGATTTCTGGAGATGGGTGGTGGTGGTGGTGGCCTAATGATTTGAACGCACTTAATGCCACTGAATTGCACACTTAAAAAATGGCTAAGATGATAAATTTAACATTACATGCATTTGGCCACAGTAAGAAAAATTTTTCCTCTACAACGTTGGTTCCTTTTTTAAAAATCTACTCCTAGGAGAGCCTGGGTGGCTCAGTCGGTTAGGCATCCGACTTCAGCTCAGGTCATGATCTTGCAGTTTGTGAGTTCAAGTCCAGCATTAGGCTCTGTGCGGACAGCTCGGAGCCTGGAGCCTGCTTTGGATTCTGTGTCCCCCTAGCTCTCTGCCCCTCCCCCACTAGCACTCTGTCTCTTTCATAAATAAATAAATATATAAAAATTTTAAAAATCTACCCCTAAATGGTCCAGCTCAGCCGTGACCTAGTCTACCTTTTGGAGATCATTGATAGAACTCAAATCGCTAAATCTTGGGGGCGCCTGGGTGGCGCAGTCGGTTAAGCGTCCGACTTCAGCCAGGTCACGATCTCGCGGTCCGTGAGTTCGAGCCCCGCATCAGGCTCTGGGCTGATGGCTCGGAGCCTGGAGCCTGTTTCCGATTCTGTGTCTCCCTCTCTCTCTGCCCCTCCCCCGTTCATGCTCTGTCTTTCTCTGTCCCAAAAATAAATTAAAAAAAAAAAAAAAAAACGTTGAAGAAAAAAAAAAATCGCTAAATCTTGAATCAGAAAGCCCACATTCAAATCTCGATTCTACTGCTTGTTAGCTGTTTGATCTTGTTCTTACTGAGCCTCAATTTCCTGGTCTTTGGTCAAATATAAGATCAACTTGGACTATTTCCTCAGGCAGATGTGAAGATCCAATGAGATAATTTATGCATGTGGTGAGCAAACTGCAGAACACGAAACAAACATGAGGGATTTTTTTTCCGGAGAACAATGAGGTTCTCTCTGGGGCCTGCTGCAATATTTTCCAACTTTTCTTGCCAAAAAGTTCCTTCGATCACACCTAAATTCCTTCTAATCCAGCTTCAGCCAGCTTGGACCTAACCTTTCCATTGGGACATCTCCAAATTCCTGGTTTAGAGATCCTTCCATCTGGCGGGTGTCAAAGAGGACAGTAGGAACCATTAACAGAACCATTTGGAACCGGTAACTTTTGGGGCCCGAGGACAGAATTCTTCTCCAGGTCCGATTTGGCTTGCAAATTCCTGGCTGTCATAGCAACCCCAAAAGCAAAGGAGGACTGTTTCACATCATCTTTGACAGCAGCCTGGGCTGGGAGTGCACTCAGGTTGGCCCAAGTAAACAGCGTTCAGTGGTAACCACTCTGTGCCCCTCTCTCTGGGCCGAGGGGTGGGGGGAGGCAGGGAGCCGGCCAGCCTCAAGCCCTCTGGCCGCACTGCTTCCCTCCTGGTGTCACCCAGCTCCCCATCTGCTTCTCATCTCCCAGCGGCTTGGCCAGATCCAGAGTGGGGAGGGGTTTCCGGAAGAGGCCCACCTGGGAGAGGAAATTAACGCCACCACGGGAGCAACGCCGGCACCTTGCGTCAAGATGTAGGAGGATGACTTGGGGAGGAGGTGGTCGATGGCATTTTCACCGTGTTTCAAGCGTCCCCGTTAATTTCACAGTTGACCTCGGCTGCCCCCACTCCAGTGTTTGCAACCGGGCCCATTTGTCTCTAGGGCTGATCTAAAAATGTTGAAGATCTTAAAAAAGAAAAAAGAAAAAAAAAGTAACCAGCTTCACAATATGAAAAGAAAGCATGAAAACAAAATTAAGCTACCTCACTAAATCTACAAAGACGTTATTATGCCATTTTAATGGTTACATTTATCACGCGAATTTTACCTACCCAGAGAACAATTCACAGGCTAGTTTTTCCTCATGGGCACAATTCCTGAGTGGGTACGATAACTGCCGAGGAATCATTGTTAGGCCAAATTAGAAAAGTAAAACCATAGGGGCGCCTGGGTGGCTCCGTCGGTTGAGCAGCCGACTTCGGCTCAGGTCACGATCTCGCGGTCCGTGAGTTCGAGCCCCGCGTCGGGCTCTGGGCTGACAGCTCAGAGCCTGGAGCCTGTTTCAGGTTCTGTGTCTCCCTCTCTCTGCCCCTCCCCCGTTCATGCTCTGTCTCTCTCTGTCTCAAAAATAAATAAATGTTAAAAAAAAAAAAGTAAAATTATAAAAAATACTGCAAGATTTTTGTAGTTAAAAAAGTTAGATTTGTGGTATGTTTTAATATGCTTCATAGAAAGTGGTCTGAGGGTTCTAAAAGGCTTATGGAGGCCTCAAAATGTTCCTGCTTATTGCTTATAAGTTGATTTCTTTTTCCTTTCTCTTTCTCTTATTCTTTTTTTCCTTCTTCCTCCTTCTCTCCCTCCTCCTTTCCCTTTCTTTTCCCCTTCCCTTCCCTTCCCTTCCCTTCCCTTCCCTTCCCTTCCCTTCCTCCTTTCCTTTCCTTCCCTTCCTCCTTCCTTCCTCCCTTCCTTCCTCTTTTCTTTCTCCTCTTTTCTTTCTTCCTCCTCTTTTCTTTCTTCCTTTTTTCCTTTCTACCACAGAGCACAGTACTATTGCTCCCTGATAGCGAAGCAGTATGAAATCGTACAGAGGATCTATGAACTCAGCTTGTGTTCTCATCGTAGGAACCTGGACACATTGCTACCTGCCCGGTCCTCTGCTACCGTGTATCCACTTACAAACCAGTAACCATTGCTTCTAAGACTTCTTGCGCCAGTTAGACTAAAGCGTTGGACAAAATTAAGTTGTTCTTAATACCGATATAAACACCCACCCCATTTCGCTCGTCATCACCAAACAGTAATATGTCTTCTAGCCACTGGAATATCCCTCCTCTAAGATGCGGAGAAGCCATGTCTGTGTTTCTAGTTCTTTCTGTATTCAGGCAAGTGTGGTATCCTGTCCAAAAGTCAGTGTTGTTAAACCTATTTGATTATCATGTTTCTCCTCTCCGTGGGTGATGTTCAAAATTACTGTGCACGTGTCAACTAACTCTGGAGACTTTCTGTCGTGTTCAGGATCATCTCTTTAGGTGCTGGATCATGCGGGGGGCTCAGAGGCCTCTCAGAGGAGGATTCAGGGAAGTTGGGGGACTCCAAGGAGCCTAGAGAGTAATTGCTGAAATTTGTCAATGTGGAACAGTGCAGAAGATGTACTCTTAGAATAGAAATATTCCAATGTTGGGGCGCCTGGGTGGCTCAGTCGGTTAAACATCCGACTTCGGCTCAGATCATGATCTCACAGTCTGTGGGTTCAAGCCCCGCATCGGGCTCTGTGCTGACGGCTCAGAGCCTGGAGCCTGCTTCCGATTCTGTGTCTCCCTCTCTCTCTGTCCCTCCCCTGCTCGTGCTCTGTCTCTCTCTGTCGCAAAAATAAATAAAAACGTTAAAAAAAAATTAAAAAAAAAAAGAAATATTCCAATGTTTGGTAATGAGCATCCCAACTGAATATCAGCCTTCCTCACCCCATCGTAATCCATTATTAATTTCTGCATTTATTCTGTCTGTCAACACTTAATTTTTGACCCGCTTCTTGTGCAAAGCAACAGGTTAGACACAATGGGGGATATTAAGAAGAATAAAGAAACATGCCCTAAGGAAACAGCTGGTCTAGTAAGAGAGCTATGGCATATGAACAAATGGCCTCAGTGAGGACAGTGCATGAAAAATGTCATAAGAAAAGTATACTTGACTTGGGGGTCAAGAGCATGAAGTCACATCGGGCTAGAGAGATCATGGAAGACTTCACGGAGAAGGTAACTTCTGAGCTGGGGCCTTGAAGGATGGGTAACATTACAATACATGAATAAGAAAGACATGGCCAGGGCAGAAAGGCTCAGAGGAGGTGGAATAGAATTTTGGAGGGTCCACAAGTGGTGACATTTGGGGTGCATAAGACACTTGTGGGTACAGGTTGCCCAATGGGGTGGCATTGGGCCAAATCACTGGGAAAATGTCTAGGCTTTACTCAGTAGGCACAGGAAGCTGTTAGTTTTTGACCCAGGGAGCAACATAGTCCTCACGAAGTTTGATCAGATTCACATGTATACACCTTAAAGGAAGGCAGTGGGATTGGAAATGGTTGAGGAGAGCGGGTAGAGTGTGCTGGGACCAACTGGGATGGAAAGTTCGCCTTCAAGGCATTCAGTGTCCCAGGTGAGAGGTAAAGAGGGCTGAGCAGGGACAGAGGCAGTATGTCTAAGGAAGACATGACGAGTCTCAACCTGTGAATTGACAGTCATGAGATGTGGTGATTGATTAGAAGAGCAGGAGTATGGGAAGGGAGAGAGAGAAATCAACTGCAACGTTGGTCTCAAGCCAGGACAACAAGAAGAGTTACCATTCTTCTTTTTTTAATATTTACTTATTTTGAGAGAGAGAGAGAGAATGAGGGGGAAGGGGCAGAGAGAGGGAGAGAGAGAGAGAATCCCAAGCAGGCTTCGCATGTCAGCACAGAGCCCAACACGGGGCTCGAACTCTCGAACCGTGAGATCATGACCTGAGCCGTCAAGAGTCGGACGTTCAACCAACTGAGCCACCCAGGCGCCCCAAGAAGAATTACCATCTAAGATCAGAAAGAAACACAGAAGCCAGGAGAAGGAGCTGCTTGAGAGGAGGACCCAGTGAATGCATTTACGTTGAGCTTGAGTAATGAAAAGGACACCCTGCTGGGATGCGCGCTGGTCTTCTAGCTTCAACGTGGATTATTAGTTATCTACACCAGGAGGGACCCGAGCTGCCCCCTGGGGCAAGATTGCTAACAGACAGTGAAAACTAATGAGCAAACAGGGTGGTTAAGGACACTGAGATCTCTGGGCACCATCAGGGCAAACGGGAAGGCCAGAGGGTGGGGCACGGTGGAACAGCAGGTTGAACCAAACTTTGAGAGTTGAAATCTTCTAGATCAGACTGTTAAGTATAGCAACTTGATGCTAAGTCCTGGTGCAGCGGTTCCCTCACCCGGCGATACAGCAGAGTCACAGGAGAGCTTTTAGTAGGACATATTCTTGTGATCCCCACCCCCCACCCCGGATTCCAGTTCTCAGGCGTTAGTCTGGTGGGATTAACGGCTCTCATCTCTGCTTAGCCTGGGTCCTGGTTGGTTGCCGCAGAGCTGATCCTGTAGGTGAGAACCTGATGTTCCTGGTCTCCTCCTCCTCTTCCCCTTCCTCGTCCTTCTGAGTGGAGAGAAGACAGCCACATCGAGGGTCTGGTCCTCAGGTTGGCAAGAGTTCTGCAGAGAGGTGAAGGTGAGCATCCTGCCAGGGAGCCCTCGGCAGAGAAGTGATAGCGATGTCCTGGCTGTGGACCGACCACCAAAGGGCAGAGCGCAAAGAAGAAGAAAACTGGGTACAAGCACTGTGCGTCCTGCTGGGTGCCGATTCCCTCACACCGCCTTGCTTCTCGAAGAAAGTCTAAGCTCCATGAGGGCGAGAGTTTCTTAAAAATCTCTATGGCACATTTCCAACCTAAAAAAGAAGAAGAGAGAGGGTAGTGTGATGTGCCCCCATAGCTCCTCTGATCTCCTATTTTGCAATCCAACAGCTCTGGTGATAAGAACAGTCTCTGAGGATGGGAAGGAGGGATCAAGGAAGAATCATCAGTTTACCCTAATTCCTCTTTTAGACACAGAGGCCGTCATAAACGTTGCTCTTTCAAAATGCCACCAAGTCTCCGAGCAACATCTACAGACTCTAACAAAAAGAAATACACAAGAAGCTCTTGTTAGACCAGTTAGAATTAGAAGGGCTGCAATCTGAGTTTACGAGTGTACTTTCTGCATTCAGCAGCCTGGTCCGAATCATAAACAAATGATAATTCTGCTCCGGAGGGCGAGGCTCTGGAGAGCAGAAATATGTGCATGGTTCAAGGGGCTCAGGGCAGTAGGTAGGAGCTAGTGAGCCTGGGTGGTCTCCAACTGGAAGACTGAAAAAAGTTGTTTTCATGTTTTATTTATTTTTGAGAGAGAGCGCGCACAAGCAGGGGAAGGGCAGAGAGAGAGGGAGACAGAGGATCCGAAGCGGGCTCCATGCTGACAGCAGTGAGCCCGATGTGGGGCTCGAACTCATGAACCGTGACATTATGACCTGAGCCGGAATCCGAAGTTCAACAGACTGAGCCACCCAGGTGCCCCATCAGCTGGAAGATTTTCCCTCCGCTACTCTTCCCTCTCATGGAAATCTCTCTGTTCTAAGGCCACTGCACACCCCTCCCCTAGCCTGCCCCATCTGTAGCCCCACTTCCATACCCAATTATGGAAAAACTAAACTGAGCAAAAGAATTTGGGGAAAACTCAAGTATTCATAAATCCCCTTAAACCCGTTAGTCTTCTGGGGATCGGGAGTGGGAGAGGCTGGAGACTCATGGCTGGTGGGAATATATGCAAAGGAAAAGGGCTGCAGAAAAGGCTGGAAGGAACTGTGGCTGCAGGGGGAAGCTACTGCAGAGGGTGTGTCCTCTTTCAGATGCCATCCAAGGAGTTCCGGTCCCCCAGGTGCTGAAAGGGCCCCAGTCAAGTGTGGAAGCTTCTGGGCAGTGACTTGATCACCAAGATGTCATGAACAATATCACAGTAAGCTGCTAACATTATGGTGCCTTTTATTCATTTAGTTTAAATGTTCATTTATTTTGAGAGAGAGAGAGAGAGAGAGGGAGGGTGTGCACGCACAGGGGAGGGGCACGGAGAGAGGGAGAGAGAGAATCCCAAGGAGGCTCCGTTCAGCACGGAATCACAACCTTAGCCCAAATCAAGAGTCAGACACTTAACTGACTGAGCCACCCAGGCGCCCCTACGGTGCCTTCAGGATGGGATACTTAAGCCTCTTGCGTTATGGGAACCACAGAATAAATATGGGACATCTTGAGGGAATTCAAATTTACCAAAGATTTTTTTTTTTGGTGGTGGTGGGGGGGACCATTATTTTTTATATTGAAATAATCTTGGATATCTGATGGAATAGCATGTAAAACTTTCATGAATTTATGAAGCTACACACAAGAATTAAAGTGTCCCCTCCAAATGAATCAATCAATGAGTGAATGAAGTGTCCCAATTGTCGAGGTCTTTTTGGAGAGTTGTTTTCTTTCTTCTGCCTTCAGGGCTATTAGGGGAAAGTTTTGACAGGCACTGCCCAGACGTTTCACGGGACAGGTGAGTTACCACGAGTTTGTGGGTGTCTGTCCATCTGACGCATCTGTTCGCATCTCCTGCCAGCCTGTGAAGTTGGCGGTTTTGGGGTCTCCAGGGATGTTCTCACCCTTTCCTCTCTCTGAGCCTTTGTTCAAACTGTCACTTACGTCTGCACAAGCTCTCGCTTCTTGACAGCCACATCCCATTCTCTTCCTCTCCTCATAATGCAGTCCAAGGCCCTTTTGTCCAGGAGCCCTTCTCCAAGTTAAGAGAATCGGCGCTCAGAAGAGAATCTGTTAGGGAATGAACAAATCACGGGGACCTAAGGTACAGCACCGGGATCACAGTCAATGGTCCTGTGACGGCGTTGTGCGGTGACAGGCAGTAGCTGCACTCGGGGTGAGCGTGACACAGACTCGGTGAATCGCTGCGTGGCACGTATACGTCCATCAGTCCATCAATCAAAATTCAAAAAAATAAATTGAATGAGAAAGAGAGGAGCTGAAGGAAGGGCCAGGCTGCAACGCCAAAAACGATTCTGCTACTAAATATTTGCCTCGTTTGGTACAGGACTTTACAGTGTTTCCAACTGTCAGAGGCATGTCTTATTTAGAAATCATTACAGGGCGCCTGGCTGGCTTCATCAGTTAAGAGTCAGACTCTTGCTCTCAGCTCAGGTCTTGATCTCCGGGTCGTGAGTTCAAGCTCCACATTGGGCTCTGCTGGGCTTGGAGCCCACTTCACAGCAACAACAAAAAGAAATCACTACAACCCTAAGAAGTATAGAGGTCAAGGCTTTTTTTTATTAATAACTTTTTAATATTGATTACATATTACAATAATATTTTGCATACATCAGGTTAAATAAAATCTATTATTTTGGGGTCCACCTGACGTCGGCTCAGGTCGTGATCTCGCGGTTCGTGGGTTCGAGCCCCGCGTCTGGCTCTGTGCTGACAGCCCAGAGCCTGAAGCTGGCTCTGGATTCTGTGTGTCTCTCTCTGACCCTCCCCGCTCTCTCTCACTCTCTTTCTCTCAAAACTAAATAAACATTAAAAAATTTTTAATAAAAACATACTTTTTATTTTACTTATTATTTATTTGAAAGAGAGAGAGGGTGCAAGTGAACAAGGGGCAGAGAGAGAGAAAGAAGCGAGGCTCACCCGAACCAGGGCTCATGCTCACCCGATGTGGGACTCGAACTAACAAACTGTGAGATAATGACGTGAGCCAAAGTCAGAGGCTTAACGACTGAGCCTCCAGGTGCACAAATAAAATATATTATTATTTTCACTGTTTTACCTCATTTAATGTGATTACTAGAATTTTTTTTAATGTTTAGAGAGAGAGAGAGAGAGTGTGTGTGTGTGTGTGTGTGTGTGTGTGTGCACGAGTGGGATGGGGGCAGAGAGAGAGAGGGACAGAGGATCCAAAGCAGCTCTGCGCTGACAGCAATGAGCCCAATGTGGGACTCGAACTCAGAAATCCTGAGATCATGACCTGAGCCAAAGTCAGATGCTCAACTGACTGAGCTACCCAGGCACCCCAAGGATTATTTTTATCCTCATCTACAAGTCAGACAAGGAAGCTTTACAGACTTTAAGTAACTTGCCCACAATGACACAACTGTTAAGGGGTTCTTTCCACTCTGTTATGAAAAATGATCCAAAATTTGGAAATAAAGCAAGAGGGTGACTGCGTGTCCTCTAATGTCATCGTGGGGCATTGTTTAAAAGCTCTCCCAGGGTTTATGTAGTTCTTCTGGCCAGGCTAGCTTCCTGGGTTGCAATCTGCACAGTCACCCAGAACCCTGCACGTTAAACCACTAACTTGGTCTAATGCTCTCCTATAGCTGTCGTGACATTCTTCATAATTTTTGAACACGGGGCCCTGAATTTTTATTTGCACTGCGCCCAGCAAATTAGTCAGTCTCTAGGAGAATAAACTGATGTTTGATTTTGTTATTCACAACTAATTCAGGGCTCAGGCTCTGTGAAGTTACATGTTACCTTGTAGATAGGAGTCTAACCCGTAACATGTATCTATCTGTAGAGGTACAAATAATTTCTGTCCTTTGGAAAAGATAACTCATGCTTTTATTCCCTTCCCCCTCCAAAGCCCCTGTGGACCATCAATTAGATTTGTCTCTAATTAAAAAAAAAAAAACACTAATTTTGGTGAGCCTGTCCCTATGGGTTATATAAACCCCACTTCCTCAGCTGCTCTTGGGGTCAGTGTTTCCACCTCACTGATGCCTTCGTGTTTTTAAGTATTTTGTGAATTACACGTTGACAACTCCATACTCCAAGCTCCTTCCATTATATCATGCAACCAAAGTCACTCTTTGCTCTGCACTCTGCTGGCCAGGAACACACCCTGAATTCTTTTTGTGCATTTTGGGTGCACCTGTTAGTTTCTGTCCTGTCACTCTTTCTATCCCATCAATTCTTTTAAACTTGTATTTGCCTTTTTTTTTTTTTTTAAACAGATGATGTATTCACTTGGTTCAAATTCAAAAAGTGAAAAGGGTAAGGGGCTCCTGGGTGACTCAATTGGTTAAGTGTCTGACTTCGGCTCAGGTCATGATCTCACGGTTTGTGGGTTCAAGCCCCTATTGGGCTCATCGTTGACAGTGCAGTGCCTGCTTGGAATTTTCTCTCTCTCCCTCTCTCTCCCCTCCTCCCCCGCTTGCACTCTCTCTCTCAAAAATAAATCAACTTTAAAAAAAAGTTCAAAAGGGTGTATAGGAAACATTTTACCTCCTACACCATCCCAGACACCCAGTTTTCCTCTCCAAAGACAACTTCTATAACTTCCAGTGTTATTTTCTACATATATCATCCAATGTGTTTATACATATTATCTGTTTGTTTTTAATTTTTTTTTAATATTTATTTTTGAGAGAGAGACAGAGTGCGAGCAGGGGAAGGGCAGAGAGAGAGGGAGATACAGAATCCAAAGGAGGCTCCAGGCTCTGAGCTGTCAGTACACAGCCTGACGCTGGGCTAGAACTCATGAACTGCGAGATCATGACCTGAGCCGAAGTCAGACGCTTAAATGACCGGACCACTCAAGTGCCCCTTGTTTGCTTTTTTTCAATAAATTGCAGAATACTCTACACACTATGCTGCAACTTGGTTTTTTCATCTAACGATATAACCTGGAGATTATTCCATTTTAACGCAAGAAGAACTCCCTCATTGTTGTGTATGGCTATGTATTTATTATTCCACTGGATAAATTTAGTCATTTATCTTACCATTCTCTTATCAATAGATATCTAGGTGGTTTCTAATTGTCTGAAATAGCAGGCAGTGGTGCATTAAATAACTATGTACATATATCATCTTGCACATCTATAAATTCCCAGAAGTGAACATGATTGGTCAAAGGACATATGCATTTATTATTTTTGAAGTGTTTGAGGAATTATTCTGTATAAAGGTTGTATCAGTTTATACTCCTACCAGTAACATGTAAGCCCTTGTTAACACTACAGCAATGTGTTGTGAAATTTTTGAACTTTGAGAAGGGGCATATTATCTCATTGTAATTTTCACTTGTAATTTTTTAATTAATAATGAAATGAAGCATTCCTTTCATCTATTTCTTTTGGGGATAACTGCCTGCTCACATCCTCTGCCAATTTTTCTATGGGTTTGCTAATCTAAGATATAAGTTACAAATACTGTTTTCCCTGGAAAACAGTATTTTTTTAAATGCTTGTTTATTTGAGAGAAAGTAAGAGAGAAAAAGAGAGAAGGGGCAGAGAGAAAGGAGAGGGAGGATCCCAAGCAGGCTCCACACTGTCAACATGAAGCCCAATGCGGGATTTGAACTTATGAACCATGCGATCATGACCTGAGCGGAAATCAAGAATCAGACGCTTAACTGACTAAGCCACCCAGGTGCCTCAGAAACAATAGATCTTTTTAAACTTTATTCATGGTGATTTACATTACGTGGACTTTTTATCTGATGTTGTTGGATTTGTCAATCTTTTCTTTTATGGCTTCTGGCTTTGTGTCATAGTTAGAAAGGTCCTTCCTAATTGAGATTACAAAAGAACTCTCCTAGATTTCTTTCTGTAAGTTTATGGTCCTATGTTTCATATGTAAATCTCTGGTTCATTAAGAATTTATTCTGATGTGAGGTGTGAAGTTTGAGTCCAGCTCGATTTTTTTCTTCAAATGGTTACCTTATTGTTCCTGAGCCCTCTTTCGAATAATCTTTAAATAATCCATCCAATAGAGTCTTCAGCTTGATTCTACGCTAATTTGTCTTATGTATTAGTGTTTGTTTTTTTTTAATTTCCTCATCTAGTCCATGATCTGTCTATTCATTGTATGAGAACTGCATGATTTATGTTAATGTAGCTTCAAAATGTATTTAAATTGTAGCAAGATGTATTTCTGCTGAGGCTTGTGCTCCCCTCATTACATTTCTTTTAAACATTTCCAAGAGATTCCTGCACGGTTCTTTCCCCACATCAACTCTGGGGTCAGTTTGTTTTTAAAAATCTTGGTATTTCATTGAGAGTGCATTAAATTTACAGATGTGTTGGGAAGAACAGATTTCTTTATTTTTATTAAAAAATTTTTTTCTTTAACATTTGTTTTTGAGAGACAGAGAGAGAGACACACAGAGCATGAGCAGGGATGGGGCAGAGAGAGGGGGAGCCACAGAATCCGAAGCAGGCTCCAGGCTCTGAGCTGTCAGCACAGAGCCCAATGCGGGGCTAGAACCCGTGAACTGTGGGCTGAAGTCGGATGCTTTTAACTGACTGAGCCACACAGGTGCCCTGAGAACTGATTTCTTAATAGCTCAATCTTGTCTGTTTACCAAAGAACATGATAAGCCTCTTCATTTTGTCAGGTTTTCTGTTCAGTTTAGTTTCTGTATTGTATTGTAATTTAATTTTAGAGAGAGAGCACAAGTGGGAGAGAAGGGCAGAGGGAGAGAGAACCCAAGCAGGCTCCACACTCAGCACCCAGCCCCATATGGAGCTCAATCTCTAACCCCCCCCCCCCCCCCACCATGGGACCATGACCTTGGCAAGAGCCAGATGTTCAACCGGCTGAGCCACCCAGGCGCCCTAGTTTCAGTATTTGAACGTTTTATTCATCTCGCATAATTTTTAAGTTTATTTCCAGGTATTGTTACGTGTTTTTTTAACTGTTATTAAACAGGCCTTTTTGTGGGCGCCTGAGTGGCTCAGTTGGTTGAGCGTCCGACTTCTGCTCAGGTGATGATCTCGCTGTTTGTGAGTCCGAGCCCCACGTCAGGCTCTGTGCTGACAGCTCAGAGCCTGGAGCCTGTTTCAGATTCTGTGTCTCCCTCTCTCTCTGCCCCTCCCCCGTCCATACTCTGTCTCTCTCTCTGTCTCAAAAATAAATAAACGTTAAAAAAAAAACAGGCCTTTTTTTTCGTTCTATCTTATGCTTATTTGTGTATATGAAAGTTACTGACGTCTCTTATAATTGTGCATGAGCCAGATTACGGAATTTCCTTAACCCTAACACCTCACATTGAGCACCTGAGCTAACAGATTGGTGCCTGAACGACCCTTCACGTGCCCTCTGGGGGGCTTCTTAGAGTGTAGTGACAGCTGGCACTAAGGGAGAATTTCGTCTATCTTTCCAGGATGAAGTAGATTGTTAATAATTTCTTGCCAGACTGGTTCATTCCCAGGGACTTTTTAAATGATGCTTAAAATATTGAACATCCTGCTTGTGCCCCTGACACCACCACCAGGCCACTGGTAGCACATGCGCACACACACACACACACACACACACACACACCTTGTCACCCTCCGGCCTTCAGCCACTGCCCGATAAAATGCCCCAGTGCTTAGTAGCATATTTGACTAGAAACCATGGGCTTCCCTTGAATCATGTTGCTCTGTGTATTTTAATTATAATTAAAGTGATTTCTCTACACCAAGCAACTCTTGGAAGAAACCCCAGGAATTATCATCATCTCCTTAGGCTTTGTTTCAATTCTGGTCTTTATTTCTTTGTTTGCTTTTTTCCAGCTTTATTACGAGGTTACTGACATATAACATAGCTAAGTTTAAGGGAGGAGTCAAGGTGGCGGAACAGCATGGAAGTTTTTTTTGTGTGTCTAGCGTCTAAGTTTAAGGTATACGATGTAATGATTAGATACATGTATCTATTGCAAAATTATTGCCACAATAAGGTTAGTTAACACCTCTGTCCCCTCACAAATTATGGGGTGTGTGTGTGTGTGTGTGTGTGGTGATAACATTTAAGATTTATTCTCGAAGCAACTTTCAAGTACATACGTGCGCTAGATCTCCAGATCTCGTTTATCTCATAGCTGGGAGTTTGCACCCTCTGACCAACATCTCCCCGTTTCCGCCACCCCCAGCTCCTGGTAACCACCCCTCTACTCCAGTCCTGCCAGTTTGGCTTCTTTACCAGTTTGGCGTCTTTGAAAGCCATCTCTTAGTGCCAGATTTAGGGCTTCCAAATGGCCTGCGGAGACCTGCCTGGGTAAGAAAGCTGACGAGTGATTACTTTTGCTTTGTCTTAAACCCTGAAATAACTCTTGGGGCGCCTGGGTGGCTCAGTCGCTTAGGCAATCGACTTCAGCTCATGATCTCATGGTTCATGGGTTCGAGCCCCGCGTCGGGCTCTGGGCTGACAGCTCGGAGCCTGGAGCCTACTTCCAAGTCTGTGTCTCCCACTCTCTCTGCCCCTCCCCTGCCCATGCGCTGTCTCTCAAAAATAAATACATGTAAAAAATTAAAAAAAAAAACAAAAAACCCTGAAATAATTCTCAGGGGAGTAACCAGGCGAAGAAGTTAATCCTCACCCAGTCCGTCCGGGATCTGGGTCTCAATTTAACTGCAAGTGGGGTGTAAAGAGGTCGGGGAGGGAAGAGCCCCTGCACAGTATTGCTGCTCTGTGGAAGTTTCACACAGGAATCATTGCAGCAGGACGAAGGGGATGATGCAGCTCTGCCCTAGATCGGACGGTTTTGTGAGTTTCTTTTTTTAAAACGACATTAGTGGTTACTCTGTAAATTTCCAGAAAGTCAGCTCCGCGGGTTGGAGGATCTCAACGTAGCATCCTTGGAATTGGGCTAACATTCTAAAGGGTAAAAAGAAATCCTAGCATGTGACCTAAATACCCACAGCATGCCCTCTCCCTGGCAATATTTCACACCTCAAAATGAAAACACAAGAGCTCACTGGGATTGCCAGAAAAGGCCACAGCGGCTTTTCACGCTTCTTTTGCCAGCGAGGTAACACTCTAATTTGGGTCTCTGACTTCCTCTGGCTCTGGAGGCAGAGGTGGGGTTACGTGTTGGGTTGTTCTGCCTGCTTCTCTGGTGGGTATCGGCTCAAGAGGGTGGTTTGACTCCCTCTTTTTTTTCTCAAGGACTCTGGAGGATCCGGGGCTCACCCTGCAGCCTCAGGGAGCAAAACTGGATACAGGATTTCAAGGTGACTTTGCCCATCCCTTTTCTCACACCCCGTACTCTTTTTGCTAAAGGTCTCGCTAAGCAAAGAGAAGAACAGTCCAAGTTTCAAAGTTCAAGGAAAACTCCCGTTAAGTCTGCAAGCTTTTCTTCGGCTTGAATCTCGTTAGCTCCTGGTTATGGGGTTTGGGGTTCTTTTTACGGTTTCTTGCACCACAGAGCTGTGGGGGCCGGGAGCACACGGAAGACCTTGCCCACTGCTGGTCTGGCCGCAGTCTGACTCTTGATTTCTGCTCAGGTCATGATCCCAGGGTCAAGTGACAGAACCCCGCATGGGCTCTGTTCTGAGTGTGAAGGCTGCTTGGGACTCTCTCTTTCCTTCTTCCCCTGTCCCCTACTGACACTCTAAGAAATAAATAAATAAATAAATAAATACGGACGCCTGGGTGGCTCAGCTCGTTAAGCGTCCAACTTCAGCTCAAGTCATGATTTCACAGTTCGTGAGTTCAAGCCCCACGTCGGGCTCTCTGCTGTCAGCTCGGAGCCCATTTCAGATCCTCTTTCTCTCTTTCTCTCCCTCTCAAAATAAATAAATGAAAAACATTAAAAACAATCAAAAGAAAGAAGAAAGGAAGAAAGAAAGAAAAAGCAAGCCCAGAGGAGGGGGGGAGGAATGTGATTGATAGCTTACGAACTGGCCTCTGTGCAACAGTGCTTAACAACTAGACATACTTCATCAAAAAATACCAGCCTAGGGGGTGCCTGGGTGGCTCAGTTGGTTAAATGTCCAACTCTTGATTTTGGCTTGGGTCACGATCTTGTGGTTCGTGGGTTCCAGCCCTGCGTTGGGCTCTGTGCTGACAGTACGGCGACTGCTTGGGATTCTGTCTCTCTCCCTCTCTCTGCACCTCCCCCCACTCACACGCACGCATGACTTCATCCCCCTATATCTGGAATGTTTTCTCCAATTGCAACATAGGAGGTCAAGTCCCTGGATCCCTTGAATCTCGGTGTGCTGCTCAAATTGCCTTGGGCTTCATTCCAGTCTCGTGAGGAGGTGGGTGATGGAGAAGGATTTGGGTGGGAGGGAGGACGTGGGGACAGTTTCCTCCCAAGGCACTATGGGAGCTCCTAATAACATGCTGCTTAGTGAGGTTCTTGCATCTACCAAGCGACAGAAGGGTAAAAGGCATTCAAAAATGTGATTATGGGGGCGCCTGGGAGGCTCAGTCCTTGAATGTCTGGCTCTCGATTTCAGCTCAGGTCATGAGCTCACAGCTCATGGGATCGAACCCTGAGTCAGGCTCTGTGCAGACAGCGTGGAGCTGGCTTGGGGTTCTCTCTCTCCCCCCACCCTCTCTGCCCCTCCCCTGCTGGTACTCTCTCTCTTAAAAGAAATAAACTTTACAAAATGGGATTATGATGTGGGTGATATTTTCAAAAGTGATAATCTGCTAAAAGGAAGAAGTACCTGCTATCAGGTGACTGTGTTAGATCGCGTACATCAGCCAACGCCATGGGGCCAAAGGCCAATGCCATGCAGCCTTCGGTGGCTGGTACAGAGACGGCTCCGATGAGCTACGCAAACCAGGGGGGCTCTTCCAGTGGCCTGATGTCCTCGTTTGGAGTGCTTCCTCACCCGGCATTCCCAAACATTTCCATCTCCTTTCCTTGCCCTGCCTCTCCCTCCACTCCATGCTCCGGCAAATGAACTTTGCTCTGTTCCAAGTACATGCCCCAGGCTTTCCCACTTTTCTGCCCTTGCTCAAATTCTTTGCTCCATCTGGAATGTCCTTCTGTCTCCTTCTTTGCCAAATTTCTAAATATTACTGATCCTTAAGGCCTTGTGCAAAGTCCTCTCTGTCTGTTCAGCTGGAAATGGTCATAGCACATTTTCTATTTCCTTTTGGTAGAACATTCCTTACTTCTCCTTGTAGACATACTGTATTCTCAGTCTGTAACACGTGACTTTGAATGCAATAGCTATTTACTCTTTTGCTGAATGAATGAATGAATGAATGAATGAATGAAGGTACCAATCCTGACAGAATGTTGGATTGTGTGTGGTGCTAGGTTGAAAGATTGTCCCAGGAGAATTCTATTTGTTCATTTACGAAGCACCTACTAGGTTCCAGTTCCTCTGCCAGGATTTATTATCAAATCCCTTCTGTTTTAGAATGGTTTCTAACAAACAAATACGCATAACAGAGGGCTCCCAATCTCCAAGAGAAATACATCAAACCAAAGTGAAAAATAAATACGTTTTGTGTGTTGGCTGAAGGGGGAAAGGGTACCTGGGTAGAGGTTGCAATTAGGCAAAAGACTGCCAAGGTCCGACAAAAACAAGGAAAGAAGGAATGACTTTAAAAAGATAGGCTTGGGGGCGCCTGGGTGGCTTAGTCAGTTGACAGTCCGACTCTTGGCTTCAGCTCAGGTCATGATCTCGAGGTTGATGAATTGGAGTCCTGCATCGGGCTCCAAGCTGACAGTGTGGAGCCTGCTTGGGATTCTCTCTGTCTCTCTCTCTGCCCTTCCCCTGCTCATGCTCTCTCTCTAAATAAATAAATAGACTTAAAAAAGAACAAAAAAAGATGGGTTTTGGATTTGGGTTGAGAATACCAGTGGGCACCAGCCAGAACACACACTTGATGGTATGACCCCTCAGGGTAATGAAGGATGTGTTTCATGGACCATCCATTCAGCCTATAAGCATCTACTGAGAAGTAGCTGGAGCCAGGGGTTGGGGTAACAAACATCGAAATGACATATTTTCTGTACTTGAGATGTTCACTGTCCAGGTAAGAGACAAAAAATTAGTGCCATGATGAGGGCTCTACTGAAGGTTGTTTGGGATGTTCCAGGAGGAGACAAGAACGTTTCATGCCTGTTGGTTGGGAGAGAGGTTTCACGGAGGTCATGGCCCCCCAACCAAGCCTGAGTAAGGAGCATGATGTGAGGGTTTTAAAAACAAACTCTAGAGTCCAACTGACGAGGCAGGACTCAGGATCTGGGATCTGATCTCGCCGTTAACGACTTGCGTAATTCTGACGTGAGACTGAGCCTCAGTTTCCTCCTCTGTAAAATGGGATAACTGTGTTACCTGTATCACAGAATTATTATGAACATTCAAGGAGAAGGTTCCCAAGCCCCAGATTGTCGCTTCACTGAAGATACAAGTGGAAGGTCCTCCTGGTTCACTCACCACTGATTTTTGTTTGTTTCTTTTTCTTTTCTTCCTTTTTTTTTTTTTTTTTTTTTGAGAGAGAGAGAGTGTGCACAAGTGAGTGAGGGGCAGAGAGAGAGAGAGAGAGCAAGAGAGGAACAGAGAGAGAAGTAGGGCTCACCCGAAGCGGGGCTCGAGCTGTGGGACTCATGCTCATGAACCATGAGATCATGACCTGAGCTGAAGTCAGATGCTTAACAGACTGAGCCACCCAGGCACCCTGTTTGTTTCTTTCTCAACCTTGTAGCCCCAGAAGTTGGCATCCAAATAAGGGGTTATCTGGGCAAGCAGATAACTTTTCTCTAAAGAATTATCAAAGTTGAGCTAAGTGATTTTGCAGGCAGCTGATCCCAGATTCCCAAACTGGCATTTACGCAAAATGATAGCTTATGGGTATATAAAGCAGCCCATACCTTGAAATAAACAGGCTCATTTTCTAGCTTGTTATTGGGTGAGGGGAAAGAAGAGAGGATGGGGGGTCTTTATTCAGCTAGGGGGACTCTGAATTTGGCAGGTTGATTCTGTGTGGGGAGGATAAGGGACTCCTGAGAGCCGTCCTACCCTGTGGCCTTGGTATTGGAGAGTGGATGGTTTTGCTTGTACTCGTTTCCTTTTTAGAGCTCACTGTCATCTGATTGCAATGAACATGCCTGTTTATTGAAGCTCTGCCTCTGGGTTCGCGAACAGTGGGCCATTAAAACTAAGAAGAACTCACATACATCTCTAATTTCTGCCCTCAGCAACCATTGCTTTGATACAGACTTTATGATGGCAATTATGCAAAACTATGCCCATATAAATAGTAGGACAGAAAGCAGTTAGAGATTTGAGATTATTAAAGTTGTTTCTCGAGCCAAGGGGAGTTGTCTTTTCATTCAGTGGCAATCCCCTGTCGCAAATGGAACATTTCGCATTTTGTTGCTACAATGAAAGATGGAAAACAAAACAGGAAGATAGGAGGAGAGAAATGACCAGAAAATGAGAAGGAAGAGAGGGAGTAGGAAAGATGGCGGGAAGGGGAGACAGACTGGGTAGACAAAGGAGGTAAGACAGAAGAGGGAAAGAAAATTTTTGTGGAAAGTGGGGTTGGATCTCACGATTTCTGAACAATGTTAAGTAGGATCAAAAAATAAGATGTCCATTCACACGTTTCCCTGACTCACTTTGGGAAACCATTCTGGGAGAACATTCAGGCATTCTTTATCATTAATACAGTCCATCTCATCGCACACACAGATGTTCCTCGACTTTGGATGGGGTTATGCCCTGATAAACCCACTGTCAGTTGAAAATATCAAAAATGCATTTAATACACTTAACCTGCCCCCAACATCCTGGCTCACCTTAGACATGCTCAGAACACCGACATTAGCCTACGGTTGGGCAAAATCATCTCACACAAAGCCTAATTTATAATAAAATGCTGACTATTTTGTGTACCTGACTGAATACCGTACTGAAAGGGAAAGACAGCACGGTTGTGTGGGTACGGAAGGGTTGTCAGGGTATCGGTAGTTGACCCTCGTGATCACTGGGAGGCTGAGAGCTGTGGCCCCTCCCACTGCCCAGCAGCACAACAGAATATCATACACACAGTGCTGGCCCAAGAGAAGAGCAAAACTCAAAGTTTCGGGTATAGTTTCTACTGAATGCGTATTGCTTTGGCATCATTGTACAGTCGAAAAGTCGTAAGTTGGACCATAGTGAGTCTGGAAACGTCTACATGATCTGTGTCAAACTGTGTAGCCTGTGAGTTTCTCTAATTTTTTTTTTTTTTTCCATGATGAAATCTCAGCCACCCGGGTCGATTTTGGTGTCCTCAGGCAAAGTCCAGGACCCCGTTTTCCACTTGTTTTCCTTCTTACCACCAGTCTACACACACTCAAGACAATGGGGTGATGGAGGAGGTCCTGCTTCAGCTGAAGGTGCCTGTGTGGACGCGAGTGGCCCAAGTGGAGCTGGTACAGGGGCTCTGCCCTCTGGAACCCCAGGCCACACCACTCCCCGGAACTCTGGAACAGAGGAGACGTTTGGCAGATACCTTGTCTTCGCTTGACCTTCCCATTTCCCGCCAAACCACGGCCCTTAGCCTCTTCAAAATGTGAAAAGCACTTGCTCTTGGAAGCCTTCCCAGATGTTGATATCTATTGATACACATTCTATAAGCTGTCATTAGTTCACCTTTGATCATACCTGCACGTTCTTACTGAATTTGTGTGTGTGCGTGTGTGTGTGTGTGTGTGTGGTGAAACTTTATCTCTGGACACTGAGAGGTGACTTTCGGATCATTTTCACACTATGAAATATCCTTCATTTGATTTTTTTTTCAACCACTTAAAAATATAAGAAACATTTTTAACTGTCAGGCTCAACCAAAATAGGCGATGGGCAGGATTTGTCCGCAGCCTTAGATTGCTGAAACTTGTATTAAATAATCAGTTGTATTTATATTTCCTTCAGAGAAGTGGTAAACAATTTATTTTACACTGCTTCAGCTCTACTGGAAGAACCAGTATCAGCTATCACTTTGTCCCCCTTTTTGTAGTATTGCTTGAATAGCTCAAAACCCTATGATACTTGAAAGCCGAGAGTGGAAACGATTGAGACCAATCTGTCTACATGAACAGCATGGCGTATCGAGGCATTATCTCAATTCTCTGAATGAAAAACGGTTGCTGTTCTGTGCTCATTGGATTTGCCTTTGGCACTCTTTATCAGGCTCCATGGTCCCAGAGGGCTTACAGGTGTCTTTACAAAGACACATGACAAGAACTGCCTCTATTTCTTCTCCCCTCCATCTCCTGCCTGCACCCCTCTCTTCTTTCTTCCCCCCGTCTGGGAGGAGCGCTCCTCTTCTTGTCCAAAGCTCATGCCTTCTTCCCTCTTCTCCCGGGCAGCCCCTTCGCCCATAGTGTTTCATCCCTTCTCTTCGCCTCTTTTGTACCATCTACTGTCCCTCCTTCCCTGGATCCTTCCCTCAGCATAGCTTATGCTTATGCGTCTCTGATGTGAAAGAAGTCCACGCTTCCTGGACCCAACCTCACCACCCCCTCCCCTTCTCTTCACACCCAAGCTTTGGAAGAGAAAGCCACAACTTTCAGTTGGTTCATCCTCGGCACTTGACTTCTTTGCTTCTGTGACTAGGGATCTTATACATCCTTGAGTTTGCTTATTTATTTTGAAGTAAAAACTGGTTGATTGTCTTCTTCTCAAAAAAAGCAGAATTTTTTCCTTTAAAAGTTCAGATGATATGTAAAGAAAAGCGAAGAAAAAACAGTAGCCGATAACCGTGGAATTTAGAAACAACTGCCATAGGCATTGCGGGTCCTTCACCGACTGCCATTTTCCTACATCTTCCTTCCTGGCAACATTTAGGGTCTATTTTACCCTGTATGTGATGCAGTGATATATCCACAGTTGGTTAAGTAAGGATTCTCAAACTTTCTGGGCCCCATGACACTCAAAGATTGTTGAAAACCCCAAAGAGCTTTAGTTTTTGTAAGTTACATTTATTAATATTTACTGTATGGGGCACCTGAATGGCTCAGTTGGTTGAGCGTCCAACTTTAGCTCGGGTCATGATCTCACAGTTTGTGGGTTCGAGCCCCGTGTCGGGCTCTGTGCTGACAGCTCGGAGCCTGGAGCCTGCTTCCGATTCTGTGTGCGTGCGTCTCTCTCTGCCCCTTCCCCACTCATGCTCTGTCTCTCGAAAAATAAACATTAAAAAATCTTTAAAAAATTCTCAAAATATCTATTAATTCCTCCAAAAACAACAATAAATCTGTCAAAGGTTAACACATAACACTTTCTATGACAAAATAATAAATATATCTCCCCAAACAAAGATTATTTGATGAGAAAAGTGGCATTGTTTCACATTTTTGTAAATCTTTTTATTGTCTGGCTTGACAGTTGGACTTCCATATCTGCTTTTGCACTCGATCTGTTGTGATATGTTGTTTTGGTTAAATAATGGATGAAGACAACGTGGTCTCCCAGCTAGATGGTTAGAAAAAGGAAAAATATCTTAGTACCTTCTTTAGATAATCGCTGATGCTCTAATTTGGTACTATATCAACACTCAAAACGTGGTAGTTTCGTATCTGTAAACCTTTGTACTCTCTGGACACTTGTGAGAGAATGAGAGTAAAAAGGCAAAAAAGAATCTTAACACCGTGATGAACGTAGTTTGGGCCTCATAGACCTGATTAGGGTTGGGGGTTCCACAGGGGTTCCTGGAGCACCCTTTGGGAACCACTGGTCTGAACTGGTGCTACCGTTCCCTTTACCGGTGATTTAGGATGGGCACGTGACTCCCTTCAGACAAAAGAGAAATGAAGGGAATTCTTCAATCTATTTGGAGAAGTTTCTTGACAGATAAAAAGGGTTTCAGAGGAGGGGCGCCTGGGTGGCGCAGTCGGTTAAGCGTCCGACTTCAGCCAGGTCACGATCTCGCGGTCCGTGAGTTCGAGCCCCGCGTCGGGCTCCGGGCTGACGGCTCGGAGCCTGGAGCCTGTTTCCGATTCTGTGTCTCCCTCTCTCTCTCTGCCCCTCCCCCGTTCATGCTCTGTCTCTCTCTGTCCCAAAAATAAAAAAATAAAAAAATAAAAAAACGTTGAAAAAAAAGAAAAAAAAAAGGGTTTCAGAGGAAGACAGAACTGTGCTGCTTCTGCGGGTCACTGTCATAATCTTGCGTTCATCTTGCCTTTGCAACACGAGCTGCCTGAAGATGGCAGGTAAGACACCACGGAGCCTCAGCTAACCCCATTTGAGTTACCTTGACCCAGGACTTGGGGTTTTGGGAAATTAATTTTACTCAGAAAGGAAAAAAGGCGGGGGTGCCTGGGTGGCTCGGTTGGTTGAGCGTCCGACTCAGGCTCCGGTCATAATCTCATATGAGTTCGAGCCCCACATTAGGTTCGCTGCTGTCAGCACAGAGCCTGCTTTGGATTCTCTGTCCCCCTCTCTGTCTGCCCCTCTCCCACTCGTGTGCGCTCAAAAATAAATAGTAAAACAAATTTTTAAAAAAGAAAGGAAAACAGGAAGGAAGGGAGGGAGGGAGGGAGGAAGGAAGGAAGGAAGGAAGGGGAAGAAGGAAGGAAGGGAGGAAGGGAAGGAAGGAAGGGAGGAAGGGAAGGAAGGAAGGGAGGGAAGAAGGAACGGAGGGAGGGAGGGAGGGAAGAAGGAAGGGAGGGAGGAAGGAAGAACTTTTTGGATATCCTTCCAGACTTTTTTCTAAATGTTTATACACATAACTTGATATTATTTTCTGTATCCCTAGCACTTAGCTCAGTGTAATGCCTGTTATATCTCAGGGCTTAATAAATGTTCTTTGAAAGAATGAGTAAATGAACGTGTGGTGTTTACTGACTGACAGTTTCCTCCCATTCTGTTCTTTGTGAGGATGAAGAAAAGCAGGTCGCTCTAAGAATGACAAGCTTCTGGGTGCTATGAGACACAGAGCTGCAAAGCAGGCTATTTCTGTTTCTGGATACTGAACACCCCACGTCCCCAGCATTTTGTATCCCGAAGGAAATCAGGCATTAGCCTCATAGAACCTGAAACACTGGCACTTTATGCTTCTCCGGTGATCTCTCATTGAGAAAGTGTCTTCATGATGATCTCATTTAGACTCTGAAAGTCGAGTGGGGATTTAGTACCTTTAGTCCTCTGTGGATGAGGAAACAGGGACACGAGAGGCTGGGGACACAAGAGGCTGGTTCAAAGCTACACAGCTAGTCAGCAACAGAACCAGGACTAGAATGCAAGGGTTTTGAGTTCTTGGGGGTTGAGCCCCAGGAAGCTTTGTGAAGGGTTTTGCCATGGTGGGGATTCGTCTCACCACCCTGGGGTATGTAGGCCAGACGTGCAGGAAAACCAGCTTTTGTCCTTCATCCCCGGACCACCCCCTGGGAAGCAGAGTGGCCCGTGATCCATCTCAGTCGAATGGCACCAAAATGACAAACCCTTGTTTTGAATGACTTTACCTGGAGGTGATCTCTTCCGCTAGACTGGCTGTGACATTAGAAATGGACGAAACCCGGGACATTTCCCACCCGGAGCTTGATGGGAACTGGCAAGTGTCAGATTTGAAATTTCTCACTGCAACTCACAGGCTTCTGCTGACCTGGACTTGAACGCTCCAGCCTGGAAAACAGTCCAGAATTAAATGTTGACAAGTAGCTCAGGGGGTGTACGTAAAATGCCTGTACCTCCAGTGGGGACAAGTGGCAAATCACCCAGGCAGGAACCAAGGCCTGCCTTCTCATCCTGGCCCTGCCATGATTTTGTTATGTGCCTCTAGACAGATAGTATATCCTCTCCAGGACTGAGCTTATGGATTTTTATTTAGATACATATTTTTAAGTTTGTTTGTTTGTTTGTTTGTTTAATCTCTACACCCAATGTGGGGCTCAAACTCACAACCCTGAGGTCAACAGTCACATGCTCCACCCACTGAGCCAGCTGGGTGCCCCTGAGCTTATGCTTTGTTTTGTTGAGAGAGAGAAAGAGCACAAGTGGGGGGGAGGGACAGAAAGAGGGAGAATCTTTTTTTAATTTCTTCAATGTTTATTTACTTTTGAGAGACAGTGAGAGACAGAGTGTGAGCAGGGAAGGGGCAGAGAGAGAGACACAGAAGCAGAAGCAGGCTCCAGGCTCTGAGCTGTCAGCACAGAGCCCGACGCGGGGCTCGAACCCACGAACTGTGAGATCATGACCTGAGCTGAAGTCTGACGTTTAACTGACTGAGCTACCCAGAGCCCCATAGAATCTTTTTTTTTCTTTTTAAGTTTATTTATTTATGTTGTGTGAGAGAGTGTGTGCATGCATGAGCAGGGGAGGGGCAGAGAGAGAGAGAGAGAGAGGGAAAGAGAGAGACTCCCAAGCAGGCTCCATGCCATTAGCTTGGAGCCCAACACAGGGCTCGAACCCACGAACTGGGAGATCATGACCTGAGCTGAAATCAACTGTCAGCACTTAACTGACTGAGCCACCCAGGCAAAAAGTGACTAAGAAATAGATGATCTCAAAGAAGGTAATCTCTGAAAGTCTACATAACTTAAGTCCAATTCTTTCCTTAAAAACAATTTTTTTTAACGTTTATTCATTTTTTGAGAGAGAGACAGAGTGCAAGTGGGGGTGGGGCAGAGAGAGAGCAGGAGACACAGAATCTGAAGCAGTCTCCAGATTCTGAGCTGTCAGCACGGAGCCTGACACGGGACTCCGACCCACGGACTGAGAGATCATGACCTGAGCCGAAGTCGGCTGCTTAACCGACTGAGCTATCCAGGCGCCCCAATTCTTCTTTAAAGAAAAAAGCTTACTCGTATAGCAAAAAATGAATTGTGGGACACACACACACACACATTAAAAAGTCGATAACCTCATAGATAAGACACGTAGGTGTTGCTGAAAACAGTGATTCATCCTGCTGCTTTGGTTCTTACCGAAGCCACCCCGCATTACTTCCTGCTTCGAATGAAGGGATGTGAATCAGAGTGCTATCTCTTCTGCGACAGCCCGAGGTCATGGAAAGAGATCTGGAGTCCGGTACACCTGGTTTGAATTCCCAGCCCTTTCACTGACCACCTTTGTGATGTTGGGTGGGGTCGCTGTTACTTCATCTGTAAAATGGGTGTGTGGTGAGGGGTAAAGATAATTTCTCTAAGTTCCCTGGAGCAGTCCTGAGCTCATGGCAGGTGCTCTCTGTAACGTGGGGCGGTATAAGGGAGGCATCTACACCAGAGCTATAGGATAGCAGAGAAAAACGTGATTATTTCATGTTTCAGGGCTGGATTCCTGGGGAGGAGTGTTTAAGCAGGGACTTGAGAGAGGGTCCCCAAGTTCTATAGGTGGAGGCAGGAAAGGGAACAGCAAGACAAAGCCAGGAGGCAGGAAGGTGCAATGAACGTAGAGGCAATAGAAAGGAGGATGTTCATCTGGACAAAGGTGCGACTAGACAGGTGAATTGGGACCAGGTATTCTAGGGTTCAAAGTGACAGAACACTGGCAATTTATCTTGTGGAAAATGGGAAGCTATTGGAGGCGTTCAGCAGAAGAGTGACAGGTTTCATAAGCAACATTCCAATTGGGCGAATTGTGGAAGAAGTCACTAGAAGACACGGCCCAGGGAAAAGCAGGGTCCACACTTCAGAGATGGACTTGGAAGCAGGTGCCACTGAAATCATTCTCTACAGATGTCACGGTGCGATGGCTGTGACACCACCCTCTAACAAAAGCCTTGGGAGAGAGAGGTTGAGGTTATCGTGGGTTAAGACGGGCTGAGACAAGAGGACTCAGGATAGATTTTTGGGAGGGTAAATTCAGGTAAGGATTTCTAGTTCTCACTGCCGTGGAGTTGAAATGGATTAGTCACGTAAGATCTTGAACGTGGACCTACAGTTGGAGTCTTCAGGGACCCAGGGGGACAAGGCAACTTTATTTAGGAAAAAGGCAACATGTTCTTTAGCCCCGAGCAACAGTGGGTTGAATAACAATCCCTGAGTGCAGGAAAAGAAAGATGAGAAAGAAAAGGAATGTGAAAGACTAAGGTAAGAGGGAAGAAGGGGAGAGGAGAAAAGGAAAGGAAGAAAGTGAGGCGGGTCACGGGTAGGGGTGCGTTCTGCTCCTGGCGGCTGCGCACAGCCCTGGCCGCGGCGGCCTGCCTGGCTCAAGTCAGCCGCTCGAGCTGGCCGAGAGGAGACGGGGAGGCTGGAAGACTGCAGTCAGATGCATCTTCTCTGGCTGTAAATAATCAAATGGAAAAATGCTGGATGAGACTCCCCTGGCTCAATCTGGAGGGAGGAGGTCTATTCATCCATCTTTGAGCTTTTTCACTGCTGGGGATTGTCACCCATGTCAGATCCATCTGGACATTTCTGCTTTTTTTTTTTTTTTTCCTCCAAATGCCTCTGCCAGGATGAGTATTTCACACACTCAGATGTAAGAAACTAGGACGTAGAGGGGAGAAAATTGCGTGGTAGCATCACTTTCTCCCAAGTGTTCTTATGGGATCTTTAGGTCCATTAAATCGCTCGCTTTTCATTCATTCAGTCATTCGTTCGTTCAGCAACTATTTAACAAGGGCTTGGTGCAAACCAGACGCGCTGTGCAGGCTCCGTTGGCTGGGCGTCCGGCAGGACCACCGTCTGCCATCAAGATGAGATCACACGCTGGACGGAAGAACAACAGATCTTGCAAGACATTGCCCTGGATATGTTGCTGGTAACAAAACAAAACAAAACAAAACAAAAACGCAAAGCTCACTCTCATGAGTTCCTGCTGACAGCTTCTCCACAAGTCTGCCTTTCCCTGTTTTCTCCTCCCATCGCTTGTTACTCTCTGTGTTTAAAAGGACTCCTGCTTGAACGTAGCTGCCAGGTTAAATAATTCCCCGTCTTTCGCAGTCAGCCTTGAATCCTCATTTCCTTCTTGTTTCCCTCCACTTCCTGTCATTCCTACTCTCTCATTTATAATGGCTGCTGCTGATTAAGTCCTTCCCAAGGGGGGTGCCTTTCATTTATTCATTTCGTTATCTTTGAGCCTCCCAGTGACCTCTTGAAAGCAATTGGAGACTCGGCAGGGGTTCATTCCTTGCCTAGAACACAGAGCTGGGGTCGGGGTCGACTTTTAAGAGAGGACTCCTTCCCCCTCCCCCCCCACGCAATATGACCTCCCCTAACCCCCACCTGTGAGTTATTTCCACCCCCTGCTCTTGCCCTTGTCAAGGACCAGAGAATTTCAATCGAGGGTCTGTGCCCCTTGGTTCTCTCTCTATTAATAAATGTTTGATTGATTCTAAATGAGCTGTCACTATGCCTTGGAGTGAGGATTACAAGCAGCACCATAAGCAGGTTGTAAAGTGACAGCCACGTGACCCAAGCTGTTACTGTGACAACAGCTGAGGAGGAAGAATATTTAATTATGGAGATGGGGAGGAAGGGGACCAGAGGGCTCGAGGGGCAGGGCTGGTTGTTTGTGGCCTTATTAAAGCTTCAGGATCTGGAAGCCAGACTTCATTCTATTTCTCCAGGTCCTTTTGAGTTTCTTTTTCTTTTCCTTTCTTTTCTTTTCTTTTCTTTTCTTTTCTTTCCTTTTTAAAAAGATTTTATTTATTTTTGAGAGACAGAGAGAGAGAGACACAGACAGAACCCAAAGCAGGCTCCAGGCTCCGCGCTGTCAGCACAGAGCCCAACGCAGAGTTCCAACTCATGAACTGCGAGATCCTGACCTGAGGCGAAGTTAGGCGCTCAACCGAGTGCCTCACCCAGGCACCCCCTTGATTTTCTAAATAAAATCTTCTTAGCCCAAACTCCTCCTTGCATTGGAAGATAGCACTAGATTTGTTTCCCTGGTTCTCTTGGGAAATAGGAATGATAAAGTGTGAACTCCTATTACCTATGAAAACCTGTTGCCTGAGGCTCTTGGCTCAGATCTGTAAGCATAAGGGGTTTGAATAGTTCTTCTGATGCCTATCTGGAGGTTGCTTCCCTGAATTACACTCTGAAGCTCCCTCATAAGGGCACCTTGCCTGTGTGGGAATTGTCTGAACATGCCATAGGAGAGAGGGAGACGGAACTTCCCTGGGAAGGTAGCCTGAGAGCATGGTTACCCCCATGGGAATCGGCCGAGGGGCTCTCTTATTTACCAGCTCGGTCAGATCGTTTAATCTCTTCAAAGCTTTGCTCGCCTCACCTATAAAATGATGGCGATAATGTGATCCACCCACAGGGTTCTGGTCAATGTGAGATCATAGCTGTTGTACCAAGCTGCCACTAGCCCACAGGGCACCTTGCTATGCATAAGGAAAAGGCCACCCTCTTGGCTGATGTTACCTTTCAGAAGCACAGCCGATCGAGGTGAGGAATTTTAAAAGAGTGCCCCTTCCATGGGTGAACACAGCGCTGTGTGAGGGGGGCAAGGCTGGTGAGGGGCGCCACAGGCTGACCTCAGCTCCCACCACTGCCCTGGCTCAACAGAACCCAACCCTCGATTACACCTAGCAAACCTATCTACTTGCACATTTTAGCAAGTTAGGATCTGTGAACTGTTATTAGTACCATTTACCACAGTTAGTCACTCAGGATGTTTAACTGCTGTCATTATTATTTATCGTATGTTCAGCAATCCTTAGAGACAGAGCACTCCAAGAGGACCTAAGACTTCATAGGAAAGAAAGGAAGAAGAACCCGTTTGCAGTCAGTTTCTGGGGTGGTTGCTGCCCCCGTGCTAAATTCCTTGGAGGCTGGTTGGAGAATAAGAGTGAAGGGAGGGGAGGGTGGTGTTGCTACAAGGGGCTGGGGTCCATGAAACTTCCCCCGGGGGCCATGTTTTTGAAGGCTCCAGGTCTGTTTGGAGAAGCAAGTGTGAATTCTGGAGTCAGAAAAACTGGGTTCCACCTCTGATTCCCCTGTGAGTTTGCCCTGAGATCACGGGACAGGCCTTCAACATCCTCAGTTTCCTCATTCAAACTCTGGGTTATGGGGGCGCCTGGGTGGCTCAGTCGGTTGAGCGGCCGGCTTCAGCTCAGGTCATGATCTCGCGGTCCGTGAGTTCGAGCCCCGCGTCGGGCTCTGTGCTGACGGCTCAGAGCCTGGAGCCTGTTTCAGATTCTGTGTCTCCCTCTCTCTGACCCTCCCCCGTTCATGCTCTGTCTCTCTCTGTCTCAAAAATAAATAAACGTTAAAAAAAATTTTTTTTTTAACTCTGGGTTATGATCTCTCTCCGGTGTATGTTACAGGGCTTGGAGGTTCAACTGACATCTTTTAGGAAAAAGCATTTATGAAAAATTTCTGCAAGGCACAACAAACAACGGAGATGGTCATTTCTCTTCTCAATGTATTTGTTAGTTCTGCAGAGGCAAGGAAGCAGGTTTTTGGCTTGTGGGCATCGTAGGAATACGGGCCTAAGCTTTACCTTTTCTTTTCCAGTTGAATATCTGTAGCCTTCTGCACGGATGTGGGCCCGGCTGGGGATCAGGTGCTGTTGAGTATCACCGGCTGGACCCAGATGGACCCGTAGGATCAGGGCACACTTTGAGGTTGTCACCTCAGTCTTGCAGACAATGCTTGACTGCTTCTGATGGTGCCTTTTGGAGCGGGATTCTCTGCCATTGGCTAGTGGAGACCCCATTTCCATCACCTGTTCTGCCCAAAGAGTCATACTTGTTGAAACCTATGGTTAATTTGTCAAACCTACCATCTAGATTTGATGCAAATTCCCAGAAACAACCTTAGGGGAACCCTCACCTGCCCTCTCAAATCCTTTCTCTTCTCCACCCCATACGCTCATATGCTCACAAAGCTGGATCGCCACCACCAAGGCCTGCAGGAAAAATAACAATTGAATTACACAGAGAGTGAGTTAATAGCTCATTTCCATAAAGTCTGGCTCCATCCAACACTGAGACGCCAAGAATCTATGACTTCATCCTTTTTTTCTGAAGCACTCCTAAAGTGTAGGATGAGGCACAGTTCCGCTGGGAAAGTAAATAAATCAGGAAGACAGAGGTGTCTGTGAGACACGCAAATTTAGAATTCAGGATAGCCTCAACTCAAATTTGCCCTTCTTTTTCTTAATGGATGTGCTCTTTGCTGTTCATGCATTTGTGACACGCACATCCCTTGTGCTGAATCTGTCAGTTTTTTTCTGTACAGCAGGAAAAGTAAAAGGTGGTTTTTGTATTTGTAGAGGAAAACAGAAGCCTGTGCAATTGATGAGCAATTTTCTTGAGGCCCCAACGGACCAAGTCTCAGATATGTTTATCAATGAAATGTGTGAGTTGGCGGTGAGTGAGAAATTAACAAACACTCAGCCCTCTCCTTTCACTGCCTTCCGGCCTCTGGAACCAGCAAAGTTGCTGATTAAGCTGTGGTGTTAAGAGGGGACAAGTTCTTCTAAGACCTGGATCTGGCATTCTGTCATGAGGAGAATCAGCCCTCCTGGGAAGCACAGTTGTGATCAGAGATGTTGATCTGAACTCTAATCAACATCTAATAGAGAGCTCTGGAATAGGAGAAATGGTCACCGTCTTTCTTAGCCCCAAATGAAGAAACTTTCTGCTGATACGGGGGAGGCAATTGGAATCCTCATGTTGAATATCCAGATACGTATGGCAATGTGATGATGACTTGTTCTTTTTCACAACAGCCTGGAAAAAAATAACACACTAGGAGCAAGCGTTTAAGTCAGGGGGAAACTGGGAGAAATTTTGGGACATGAGTGGTCTGCTCTACAAGGTGGCCTCTAACACTTGCCTCTTGGCCTGTGTTTAATTTCTCTTTTCTTTGGGGGTGCCTGGTGGCTCAGTCGGTTAAGCGTCCGACTACGGCTCAGGTCACGATCTCACGGTTTGTGAGTTCGAGCCCCGTGTCAGGCTCTGTGCTGACAGCTCAGAGCCTGAAGCCTGCTTCGGATTCCGTGTCTCCCTCTCTCTCTGCACCCCCCCCCGCCCCCCCACTAACACTCTGTCTCTCAAAAATGAATCAACATTAAAAAAAAATTAATTTCTCTTTTCTTTGGAATGTCATTGTATGGGCGACACTCAGTGTGCTGAGCCAGCACTTGCCCCACCCAGGGCAAGTTTTTTTTCAACGTTTTTTATTTTTTTTTATTTTTGGGACAGAGAGAGACAGAGCATGAACGGGGGAGGGGCAGAGAGAGAGGGAGACACAGAAGTGGAAACAGGCTCCAGGCTCCGAGCCATCGGCCCAGAGCCCGACGCGGGGCTCGAACTCACGGACCGCGAGATCGTGACCTGGCTGAAGTCGGACGCTCAACCGACTGCGCCACCCAGGCGCCCCTCACCCAGGGCAAGTTTTAACCTGAGCTGGGGCAGCTCCCAGAAGCCTCCTGTTGAGCCCCACCCGGCTCTGGCCAGTATAATACCACACATTGCCATGGAAGGCACTCGCGTTCATATGGAGCCTGAGCTGGGTTTACCATTGGAACTATCTTAAAGAGAAGACTGCTGGGTTGGGGGGACCTTGGGCATTTGGTAAACTAAACTTTGTGTGTACTTCTGGACCAGGATTTCTTACCTGGTAGCGAGTTTGCCCCCTAGAGGTCGTTTGGCAGTCTGGGAACATTCTGGTTGTCCCAACTGGGATTGCTACTGGCATCTAGGGGGGTAGAGGCCATGAATGCTGCTGAACATCGTGTGAGGCCCAGAACAGTCAGTCCCCTACTGGAATGATCCGGCCAAACTGCCAATAGGGTCAAGGACCCTGGACTAATCGAAGAATGCTATATTCTTCTCTGAAGCAAAGTGTAGAAGGATTACAGTACGGTTTGTGCCACACTGACTTCATCCTTATGAAAGACGGCCTGCCTACTTCCATTATAATAATACTGCTGTGTGACAACCAACCATAAAACCTCAATGGCCTACAGCAATAAACTTTGACTTTTCCGCCTGAGGCTAGAGGTCCGCTGGGCGGTTCTGGTAACCCGGGCCAGGCTTAGCTGCTCTTGACTGAGCTCACTCAGGTCTCCGCAGTCAACTGGTGCTTTGGCGGGGGGCTGGTTGGGTCTGTAGGTGTCCACTCTCACGTCTGATGGTTTGCGGGCTGTTGGCAGCCGTGACAAGGGTGATTGGACCATGCGGCATGCCAGCACTTAGGGGGCTAGCCCAGGCTTCTCATGGGCTCCGCCGGTGGCAAAGTTCAAGAGAGAGAGAGAAACATGAGAGGCCCCTTGAGGCGATGGCTTAGAACGGGCACGTCACTTGACTGCATACTGTTGGCCAAAGCAAGTTACAGGATTCAAGGCACAGAGAAACAGACTCGACGTTTTCATGAGAAGAGCTCTAAAGTCAGTTGCAAGGGACAAGGATACATGGAGGAATGAAACCTTGTGGGCCTTTTTACCATCGACCTACCACACGCTTCTTCTCTGATTCTAATATACGCTCAGGCCTCAAAATTCAGTTGAGTAGCATCTTCTCCAGGAAGCTTCACCTGCCCTTCCTTGGCCCACCTGTGTGACTTCTGAGCTGACCACCCTCATAGCCCTCCTCACACCGCACCCCAATCCTGGGCCCAGCCATTGGCCAGCCACACCCCCCCCCCCCCCGACCCCGACAGCAAACCATCTTGTAATCCCTGCCTTCCAGGGGCCGTCAATGAAGATGTAGCTTCCTTTCTCGGTATGTGCCCTAACTGGTTTATACACCTGGCTGTAGAACATGGAGTTAAAGAGCTTGGCTTCTGGAGTGAGGATGTGCCGGTTCGAATCCTGCCTTTGCCTCTTACTAGGTCAAGTCAAGCAAGCTAATTAATCTCTCTATTTCTCTGCCCCAAGGGGATGATAATAATAGCACGCACTCCAGAGGCTGGGGACGGCAAAATGAGGTACTACGGGAAAAGTGCTTAAAAGTGGCTGGCCCAGAGTAACCTTCAGTCATGGCGCCTTCTGTTGTCATGGACGCCTCCTGCACCATTTCAAGCCAGCACCTCGTTTGGCGAGAACTGTGATGTCACTCATGATTAATTCATTGCTTACACGTAGATGTGGAGCTCCTGTGCTTCTCGTATTGTAAGAACATTGACAGGTTACCGGCCAACTGGATCCTTAGTGGCTGAATTCACACTGTTTTTCCGGTTCTGCAGGCTTGTCAGTCACTGGAAGAGTTTATCCTTTCCTTCTCCAGAGGTCACCGGAGTTGAGAAAGTCAACTCACCACCGGGGAGACACCGTGCTCCCAGGGGGAAGCAGCCCTATGCATCCTGTTCCCAGAAGCCTGACTCATCATGGAGACGCTGGCTGGGCCATTAAGGGTTCTACAGATCACAGGGATAATGAAGAGACTTGTGCGGGAGGAGTTTTTAGCAAGCTCAAGAGCTGAATCGGGGGTTGGCGTAACATTTTGGGAACTGTTAAAATAAGACACATGTGCGATTTCAGACGGACTTTTAAGTGGCAGCAGAAAACAGCTGCTTCTGCCAGAGGCTCGGTTCGTGGGTCTTATAACCGTTAAGACATTAGAAGATGCCTCACGGATAATACACTGACTCAGTGCTGTGAGTCGCCACGCCCCTCACAGGGTGACCGTTTCTATCGATTTTAATATCCTGCAGGCTGGCTGGGTGTCCCTCACTTGGTGGATCCCAGCAGAAATGGAGGACGGTCTCATCAGCTTCTCCCACCTTTCAAGTCAGGTGGCTCCTGCCTGGCCTTTAGATTGTTCGCCTTCATGACGTCTGGAGGCTACCATTGAACACTTCTGAAACATTTATGAGAGATTCTCAGTGCCTGGTGGACATTGGCTTGTGAAAGTAGATATCGGGGCAAACCCAGCCCAACCTAGAGTTGCACTGTGATGAGCCATCTCGGGAATTTACCGTAACGCTACCTCTACTAAACCCCTGTTGTCCCTACTAATATTTTTTTAATCTTTTTTTAATAATTAATTTATTTTTGGGGCGCCTGGGTGGCGCAGTCGGTTAAGCGTCCGACTTCAGCCAGGTCACGATCTCGCGGTCCGTGGGTTCGAGCCCCGCGTTGGGCTCTGGGCTGATGGCTCAGAGCCTGGAGCCTGTTTCCGATTCTGTGTCTCCCTCTCTCTCTGCCCCTCCCCTGTTCATGCTATGTCTCTCTCTGTCCCAAAAATAAATAAAAAACGTTGAAAAAAAAATTAAAAAAAAAAAAATAATAATTAATTTATTTTTAAATTTACATCCAAGTTAGTTAGCATATAGTGCAACGATGATTTCAGGAGTAGATTCCTTAGTGCCCCTTCCCCGTCTAGCCCATCCCCCCCCCAACAACCCCTCCAATAACCCTCAGTTTGTTCTCCATATTTATGAGTCTCTTCTGTTTTGTCCCCCTCCCTGTTTTTTATACTATTTTTGTTTCCTTTCCCTTATTTTCACCTGTTTTGTCTCTTAAAGTCCTCATATGAGTGAAGTCATATGATATTTGTCTTTCTCTGACTGACTGATTTAACTCAGCATAAGTTCCATCCTGCAGTTCCATCCACGTAGTTGCAAATGGCAAGATTTCCTTCTTTTGGATTGCCGAATAATACTCCATTGTGTGTGTGTGTGTGTGTGTGTGTGTGTGTGTGTGTGTGTGTGTATATATATATATATATATATATATATATCTCACATCTTCTTTATCCATTCATCCATCGATGGACATTTGGGCTCTTTCCATACTTTGGCTATTGTCAATAGCGCTGCTATAAACATTAGGGTGCATGTGGCCCTTCAAAACAGCACACCTGTGTCCCTTGGATAAATACCTAGTAGTTCAATTGCTGGGTTGCAGGTAGTTCCATTTTTAATTTTTTTTTTTAATTTTTTTTTTAACGTTTATTTATTTTTCAGACAGAGAGAGACACAGCATGAACGGGGGAGGGGCAGAGAGAGAGGGAAACACAGAATCGGAAGCAGGCTCCAGGCTCTGAGCCGTCAGCCCAGAGCCCGACGCGGGGCTCGAACCCGCAGACCGCGAGATCGTGACCTGAGCCGAAGTCGGACGCTTAACCGACTGAGCCACCCAGGCGCCCCAGTTCCATTTTTAATTTTTTGAGGAACCTCCATTTTGAAGAAAACCTCTGTTTTCCAGCGTGGCTGCACCAGTTTGCATTCCCACCAGCAGTGCAAAAGAGACCCTCTTTCTCCGCATCCTCGCCAACATCTGTCGTTACTAATATTTTTAATCTTTAAAATAGGTTTGTGTTATACACTCAGAAGAATATAATTTAGCACCAATTATAGTGTTTTTTAAAGTTCATTTAAATATCTCCATAGGAGTTAGCCTTCCTCGCAAAGTTGGTATTTAGCTTTCTGAAGGCAAGGACCAGGTCTTTTTTTTTTTTTTTTTTAATTTTTTTTTTTAACGTTTATTTATCTTTGAGACAGAGAGAGACAGAGCATGAACGGGGGAGGGTCAGAGAGAGGGAGACAAAGAATCTGAAACAGGCTCCAGGCTCTGAGCCGTCAGCACAGAGCCCAACGCGGGGCTCGAACCCACGGACCGTGAGATCACGACCTGAGCCGAAGTCGGCCGCTCAACCGACTGAGCCACCCAGGCGCCCCAAGGACCAGGTCTTAAATCTGTTTTGTTACTTCTACAGTCTCTACCACCAAGCTCGACACACATATCACTTGATTCCTACCTGTAAATTGTCACAAACTAGTAACCTGCAAATGTGTTTTGTTTGGTTGTTTTCGTTTTGTCTCCGTGCAATGTTGTAAAAGGCAATGTAATTAGGTAGCCATTACACGGGGCTACGACATAAGCAGCCGAGCACGGATGTTATACACCCGGCCACGTGGTACATGCATGCGACCTTCATAAGTAATGTGAGTGTCCACCACTCATTTGCTTGGAATTTTCTCCTCATTCCTCATCCCCTATCTAGTCCTGCTCCTACTACAAGGTAAACTCTGGTTCCTTCTTCCCCATAGAACCTTCCTGACATGACATCCACAGAGTCTCTCCCTCTCCGAGCTCACCGGCACTGACCTTCAATGTACTTCATTCATTCCATAGCGAGCACATTTACCTTGGTATTTTTGCTCTTCTATGTAGGTATGTGTCATCTCTTGCCAGTGAAGTTGGGGATCTTTTTCAAGCAGACTCTAATACCATTTTGCAGCCCTGGTGATACCCCGTACAGAGCAGGTGCTAAATATGTGTTTGCAGAGGAGGAGAATGCTGTCGCAGACCGTCACTTGTCATGGGCACTTTCCTGGGAGGACTTAGCCAACCTTATGGCCATATTGCTCTTGTCCTAATCTCCATTTAGCATCCGATTACAACCATGGATCTCTTTTTACTTTTATCCTTTACAACAATCATCATAGACAGTATAAGCCACCTCCAAACCTGATTCTTTCCCTGTATCCTCTCCAAAAGACTCCATTTGTTTGTCAAGCATCTGTTGCTTTCTTTCTCTTAAGCTGGCTAGATGTTTTCCCGAACCGGTTCAATTACAGGAGACAGACTGCAGCGAGGGTGGTATTAGACACATCCAGTAGTGTCATGTTCCTTAACAAACAATTATTCAGCACCTACTCTGTGCACCGCACTAAGTAAACACCAAGAGCAACCTGGGACTCCTGCTTTAAGGAACTTTCAGTCTAGCGGAAGAAACAGCACACCGTGCATGAAATACACACGTAATTCAATCCTATGAAGAATACTAAGTATCAGTAAGTGCTATGAATTCCAAGGAGGGCGATGTCTCTGAAGAATAAGGAGAAGGTTTCAGGAGGAGGCAGAGTTAGTTCTGGGTCTTGAGCACGAGCAGAATTTGTAAAAGAGACACTGAGCGGGGAAGACTGACCGAGAACAAGGGAACAGTGTGCAGTGGGAGGACTTGGGAGTTTTGGAGTTACAGATAACCCAACCCTTACTGTTATGTCACACATTTCTGAATTCCATTCCGTATTTGAAAAACCCCTCGTGGCACCGTCGTGAACGTGTCTTGGGTACTGTCCGATACAATAGGTGATCAGTAATAGCTTGTTCGTTTTATAGCAACTGTCAAAAGTGATCGAAACAAGTCTGTGGGACTGGGGATAGGGCTGTCTAACTGGGACATAAAAGGAGTAAAGGGACATCAGGAGGGAGAGTCAGGCTCCCTGTTAGGTCACCTGTTGGAGGGCTTACATGTCTGGATACGAGTTTGGGCTCTAAGCAGTACATAGGAATGCAGACGGCAGCCATGATGGTCGTTTAGCAGATTTTGTAAGTTCCTAATTTGGAAAGGACACATGCTGAGGCACCGGAAGTAGTGGGTGGCAGGAGAGGGCTGAGTCTGACTCTGCTCATTATACTCATGTGAGCGAGGCTTTGCCTCAATGATTTGAGAAATACGTAAAACCAGGACTTCTAAAATAAGAAAATCCCAAAATACTAACGTTCTGAAATCTAAAATAATCTAAATCTGAAATACTAAATTTAAAATACTGAGAATCCATGAGGACCCCGACATCACTATTCAGAGCCAATAACTCTGAGCAATTCCTCTTTGAATCATTCAACTATTTTGTATTCCAGGAACCTGGCATGATAGTGATTCTCTAATTTTGCCAAGTTGGAAATCAACTATAGGCAAACGTACTGATTCACAGCTGACGTTTCCTCTGGCTCATCAGCTCTTAAATAAATAATACATTTATATGCAACTGTTCTTGGTGAGTGGTGTTTGCTGGTGGGACCTGCCTATACATGCTGCCAGTGCTGTGTTGTTCTCGGATTAACACTTAATTAAATGTAGTCATTTTCCTGAACAGAAGTGAATGGCTAATCAGCCATTGTGGTGAATGAAGAGGTGTGAAGACGAGGAAGAAGAAAAGCATTTTGCAATTTATGTGCATTCTGCTATTTTAATTTATTGCTTTCAATCCTAAATAATAACCAAGAGCTGTGTTTATAGATCAGAGGAAATTAACTGTCTTATTTTACCATTTTTCAAGTTAGAACAAAGTAGCCAAAGAAATTGATCCAAGAGGCAGCACAGGAGTAATAGTCTTATAACCAGAAGGCACATTCGGTTGAAGCCTGTGTTGAAAAACTGCTAATTAGTCTAAAGAGTCTAGCAGAATTGTCACAAGGCTTTTCACACCCAGTTGGTCAAAGCTCTTTCAGAGAATTCTATGATTCCCAGCTTGGTCCCCTTTTGCACACGGCCATGCAGAGGGCCACGTCCTTCTAACCTAAGAAATAAATACAAGTAGACTGAAAAGGTGTTTACCCAGTTTTGATACTGTTGTGTGACCCTTGACATTGATTTTGAAGATAGCAGGGCAGTTATCCTCTTGGGGGGGAGGGGCAACAGATGCATCCATTTGACAAGTCTACAGGTGTCTTAACTTTTGATTCTAATTTTATGTCACTCCATGAGATGCTGATATGACCCTGCACATTCAGATTTATTCTGGATGGAGTTAAGTATGGAGTATTATAAACAAGACTTGGTATCTTTTTTTTTTAAGTTTATTTATTTTGAGAGAGAGAGTGAGCAGGTGAGGGGCAGAGAGGGAGGGAGGGATAGAATCCTGAGCAAGTTCCATGTTGTCAGTGCAGAGCCCAACGTGAGATCACGATGTGAGCTGAAATCGGGGTTGGGCTCTTAACCAACGGACCCACCAAGGTGCCCCAAGACTTGATATCCTTAATGAAAGCCCTAGTCAAAGTTAGCTGGATTTATTGAAGACCTACTGTGTACCCATCCTGTGCTGAGTACAGAGTAAGGATAAATAGTACACAATTCCTACTCTTAGAAATTGTGACGAGGGGCACCTGGGCAGCTCAGTCAGTTGAGCGGCCGACTTCGGCTCAGGTCATGATCTCATGGCTTGTGAGTTTGAGCCCCACGTCGGGCTCTGTGCTGACAGCTTGGAGCCTGGAGCCTGCTTCAGATTCTGTCTCTGTATCGGTCTCGTCCTCCCCTGTTCACGCTCTGTCTCTCCCTCTCTCTCAAAAATAAGTAAACGTGGGGCGCCTGGGTGGCGCAGTCGGTTAAGCGTCCGACTTCAGCCAGGTCACGATCTCGCGGTCCGTGAGTTCGAGCCCCGCGTCAGGCTCTGGGCTGATGGCTCGGAGCCTGGAGCCTGTTTCCGATTCTGCGTCTCCCTCTCTCTCTGCCCCTCCCCCGTTCATGCTCTGTCTCTCTCTGTCCCAAAAATAAATTAAAAACGTTGAAAAAAAAAATTAAAAAAAGTAAACGTTAAAAAAATTTTTTTTAAGAAATTGTGATCAGCCATGAGACAGACACGCTGAAGTAGGTAATATCTTAATGTAGCACATGCCAAATATTCAACAGTGGTATAGTCAGTGCTACTGGGTTTTATGTGAGAAGCTTTGTGGTTTATGAACCTGAGGGTTCCCACAGTGGAGGGAAAGGGGATAATATTGGCACAGTGGTTCACAGCAGAACTGTGGGGGACTTTGAGAGCCAGGATCACTTCCGCTTTGCAGGCAACAAAGGTCCGTGGAAAGACTGAGAGGGGGCATCCAATTGCCTTGAATGTAAGAGTAAACCCAGTGGTAGTGTAGACCAGAGTCAGAGGCAACAAGGCCATTAGGAGAGCAGAAATAGTTTAGGTGGCAGAGGGCAGAGAAAAAGCCCGGATGGGAACTGAAAGATGCATGAGGCAGATCATGAAGAAAGATGAAGTTTTTGGTGCTTGTTTCCTCCAGGTTGAATCATGGTAGCTGTTTGGGCTGTTTTCACAAGACTGGAGGGCTTGAACAACATTCATGTCTCACAGTTCTCAAGGCTGGGAAGTCCAAGATAACGTGCCATCAGATCTGGTGTCTGGTGAGGGCTCTCTTCCTGATTTACAGAAGGCCGTCTTCTCATTGTGTCCTCACAAGGCAGAGAAAAAAATCACCTCTTGTGTTTCTTCTCCTTCTTCTCCTGCTCCCCCTCCTCCTTCTCCTCTTCCTCCTCCTCCTTCTTCTTTAAAGTTGTATTTATTTAGCTGATCTCTACAGCCAATGGGGGCTCAAGCTCACAACCCCAAGATCAAGAGTATCATGCTCTACAGACAGCCTACCAGGAACCCTTCTCATGTTTCTTTTTCTAAGGGCTCTAACCCCCGTCATGGGGCCCTACCCTCATGACCTCATCACTTCCCGAAGGCCCCAGCTCCTAATACCATCATCCTGAGAGTTAGGATCTCAACACATGAATTTTGAAAGGATGCAGATATTCAGTGTATAACAGTTATCATAATAATTAATATGTCTATCATACTATTGTGCTTAACTTGCAAGTTTCTTGAAGGCAATGCCTTGTCTGCAGAGGAGGCTCTGTTGGTTGAATTGAATTGTGTGTCACCTAATGTGTTGAAATTCGAGTTTTTCCTCACTGATTATTGTCATTATGAAAATCTGTTTAGCTGTTCTCCAAGATGTACCAACTCTGAGTCTGTTTTGGGTATCAAGATTATGTTATGCAAAAGGTGTATTTCCTGACATTGCATTACTTTGAATGGAAACTCCCCCCACCCGCCACACACACACACACACACACACACACACACACACACACTAAGAACCACCTCAGAATCAAAATGCTTACTCTTTGCCTAAAAAAACCAGAAAGGAAGTGCTTAAGGAAGCAAACCCTTCCATTTTAAGGCAGAAACCTAAACGCGGTGAGGGGTGTTAATCAGTTTCTCGGGCACTTAAACATTTCATCCCATTTTGTTTTTCCAGGTTTTAAATTCAGCAAGCCTCCAGCTTGGGGATTTCTTATCTGTAGGAAGCTTTTCAACAAACATCTCCAACACCCTTTTAAACAAACACCGCTTCTTCAAATGCAAACATAGAAACTACTTTCTATTCTGAATAATGTATAGTGCTCTATTCTGTGAGGCAGTTACAACTGCTAGCAGCTATCTCGTCTGAAACAGCAGCGAGCTTAGTCTGCCCTCCCTTCCAAAAGCTGTCCATTTCGGGGGGCGTGGGGGCACCCTCGCTCCACCTCCCATACTAATCGCGACTGCAAAGCATTCCTACGTTGCTTGCTCTTCTGCCTTAAAAAAAAAAAAAAAAGAGCCTGCTTATTGTTACACTTTTATTCATTTCAGCGCATCCACTTCTCATGCGGGAGACAGACTACTCAGCATGAACTCTGAAGGCAGATCATGCCCATGCCCTAACATCTGCTAGGTCGATGACTGTGGTCAAATAACCTCTTGGAACCTTTGTTTTCTCATTTGAAAGTGGGGATAATAGGGGCGCCTGGGTGGCTCAGTCGGTTGAACCACTGACTTCGGCTCACGTCAGGATCTCGTGGTTTGTGAGTTCGAGCCCCGCGTCGGGCTCCGTGCTGACAGCTCGGAGCCTGGAGCCTGCTTCGGATTCTGTGTCTCCCTCTCTCTCGGTCTCTCTCGCTCTCAAAAATAAATAAACATTAATGAGATAACCTGGGGCACCTGGGTAGCTCAGTCGGTTGAGCGTCCGACTTCAGCTCAGGTCATGATCTCACAGCTGGTGAGTTCGAGCCCCGCGTTGGGCTCTGTGCTGACAGCTCAGAGCCTGGAGCCTGCTTCCGATTCTGTGCCTCCCTCTCTGTCTCTCTGCTCCTCCCCCACTCATGCTCTCTCTCTCTCTCTCTCAAAAATAAATAAACATTAAAAAAAATGAAAACAAAAGAAAGTAGGGATAATAATGCCTACATTCCAGGAATTTGTGCAGGTTAAATGAAATGGGATGAATGCAAAACAGAAAGCTTACAGGAGCCTCGGTGACCATTGGTTTCTTTTCCTTATTTGGTAAGTATTAGTTTCTGAGCATTCTGGTGCTTCCGGGTAATCAACGCATAGAGAGAGACAAATCCCTTTGTTCTGTGTAATTATGACAGTCGTTCTCAAAGGGGGGCTCCCCAACCAGCCGCATCAACGCCCACCTCACTTTGGCTGAATCAAAACCTCCAGGGGTGGCCCCCAACAATCTGTGTTTTAACAACCTTCCAGGTGATTCTGATGCACTGATGCACACAGGTCTGGGAGCCACTGCTTCTAGAAAAAGGCCAGCATGGTGTGTCTGTGTGTTTACAATTGGGGAAGAGGCGTGTGTGTGCACGTGTGTGCGTGTATGTGGTGCTCGTGGCGCGACGAGGTGTTCGTCTGTATTACTCACAAATACAGCTAAAGGAAATAAGCCATGGAGGTGGAACTGGAGAGCAGTTAAATTATTTAGAGTTGGTCTTCAGTGTCTGATCACTATTTTTTCTCTTTCTTTGTCAAGTTAAGCCTCGGGGACCGGGGATTTAGGAGTGAACAGCGTGGTCTGTTGAGTTCTGAGGATTTGGGGAGGTCCTGAATCTGACCTCAAATATCACAGTCCTGGTGCCTCTATATGGGCTTGTCTTGGGTGGGGGGCTTCTTTCTTTGGGAGCAGAATGAAGGAGCTAGATGTCACTAGCACGAGAGGCCACCCTTCTATTCAGATCATTTTTTAAAATGTTTGTTTTTGAGAGAGAGAGAGAGAGAGAGAGAGCGAGCACGAACAGAGAGAGAGGGAGACACAGAATCCGAAACAGGCTCCAGGGGTGCGATAGGCAGGGAGGTCATCAAAGAGCTGAACCAATGCTCTTCGCCTCATCTGAGAAGCTATTTCTGAAAGCGGGCACCCATTTCTAACCTTTCTGCATTTGGGGTCAAAATGATAGCAAAACAGACACGTTCAGGAATCAGCGGCTGGTCTCTGACAGTCTCCTCCCACCGCGGCTCTATGGGGCCAAGCTCACGACTGGTTGGCTTCCGCCCCCTTGTGGGCAGCCCGTCTCACCGCATCCTGTTGGGCGCAGGGAGCCTCTGATGTGCTTCGTTCGCTCAAACTTCCGCAGGGTCACTGGTGAAATCCTAAGGCTTGCCTTTCTCCTCTTCCTCCTTCTCCCACCCTGTGCTTCCATGGCCATTTGAATTTTCATCAGCCCCATGCTGATTTGGGGAGATACAAATGTTACCAGCAGAACGACACGAGCGCAGCTGTGGGGATCAGGTGTTGGTGAACAGGGAGATCTGACCATTTGGTGCCACTGGTGGGCGCTGTCCATACGAATGCCATGCTTCACGATGGAGGTGTTTTTCGACACATTTTAAATTTCATATTTAAAAATAGAAATATGTTTAAAATCTAAAAAAAATTACAGAGGCGATATGTTCCTTTTAGGGAAAAAAATTACACCCACAATCCTATCACTTACCAATATTCTGCTATGTATCATTCCATGTATTATCGCCACCCCCCCCCCCCCATATCCCTCCTTCCTCACTTTGTTCCGGTTCTATCTGAATTCTACTCATTTCTTCCGGAAACCAGAAAACTGAGAAAAGGGGAGGGGAGGGG